>NC_143026.1:88047500-88212500 GCF_057628025.1 Oncorhynchus mykiss | reverse complement strand
AACAGTCGTGGCTATCAATATCCTCTCAATCTTACACAAAACAATGAGAAGGGGGGGGGATAAAGAGGGTGATGAGCACCACTAAAAACATTGATTTAGCATTCATCCACTTCATTTGAAGGGGGGGGGGTGGTCTGTGAAAAGGCAGAGAGGGGTGTTTAGCCTCCCCATTCAGGTTTTTGCCCTCTCATTGAAAACCAAAAGCAACCATCCCTCCCCTCAACATTGTCAGGGGTAAATGTGGCATGGCGGGGGACTGTGGGGTGTATATGTGTCTGTGTGTCTCTGTGTGTGTAAGAGTGTGCATGCGTGTGTGCGTGTGTTTGTGTGTCATTAATCCTGGTTAAGCAGACAGTGTTGGCAGAGTGGCAGAGCCCCAATCCAGCTGCTCCCCCCGTGGAGACACTTCACAGAGACCCCCTCTACCTACCCCCTGTTCCCCCCTCTACCCCCATCCTTCCCGTCCTCCCTCTAAACCTCCCTCCCTCCATTCCTCTCTTTCCCCTCCCCTGTCCCCCAAACCCCTCAGCTCCTCCAACAGGAGCAGCTCAACCCCCTGCCCCTATCCCCCTCTCTCATTCACACACCCCTCTCACATCCCCATCATACATCAGTCCAAATTAAATGTACATTAGGCCCTCCTCTATCAGAGGACTAGGCAGTGCTGAGCTCAAGCAGAGAGCTGACATCATTACTGAAAACATGACCGTCATTCATTACCCGCTATACACATCTCTGGATTGTACCAAAGTTCATGCATACCTAAGTGCAAGTTTGTGTTAAAAATTAAACACTCTTTTAGCAGGACAAAGGACTTTCTGAACTGTTGACTTTGAGAGGGTCTTTCTTACCCAAACCATGATGTCTCAAGTCACTGGAGAGTAGACAGGGACTTTCTACCCTCCCTCTCTCTGTCCTCCTTTTCTCTCCCCTGCCTCATCCCCTGCCTCTCTCTGTCCTCCTTTTCTCTCCCCTGCCTCATCCCCTGGCTCTCTCCTCTTCTGATCAACCCTCCCTCTCTCTGTCCTCCTTTTCTCTCCCTGCCTCATCCCCTGGCTCTCTCCTCTTCTGATCAACCCTGCCTTTCTCTGTCCTCCTTTTCTCTCACCTGCCTCATCCCCTGGCTCTCTCCTCTTCTGATCAACCCTCCCTCTCTCTGTCCTCCTTTTCTCTCCCCTGCCTCATCCCCTGGCTCTCTCCTCTTCTGATCAACTATGCCTCTCTCCTCTTCTCTTCTGATCAACTCTGCCTCTCTCCTCTTCTCTTCTGATCAACCCTGCTTCTCTTCTCTTCTGATCAACCCTGCTTCTCTTCTCTCCTCTCCTCTCCTCTTCTGATCAACCCTGGCTCTCTCTTCTCTTCTGATCAACCCTGCCTCTCTCCTCTTCTCTTCTGATCAACCCTGGCTCTCTCCTCTTCTCTTCTGATCAACCCTGGCTCTCTCCTCTTCTCTTCTGATCAACTCTGCCTCTCTCCTCTTCTCTTCTGATCAACTCTGCCTCTCTCCTCTCCTCTTCTGATCAACCCTGTCTCTCTCTTCTCTTCTGATCAACTCTGCCTCTCCTCTTCTCTTCTGATCAACTCTGCTTCTCTCCTCTCCTCTTCTGATCAACCCTGCCTCTCTCCTCTTCTGATCAACTCTGCCTCTCTCCTCTTCTCTTCTGATCAACCCTGCCTCTCTCCTCTTCTGATCAACTCTGCCTCTCCTCTTCTCTTCTGATCAACTCTGCTTCTCTCCTCTCCTCTTCTGATCAACCCTGCCTCTCTCCTCTTCTGATCAACTCTGCCTCTCTCCTCTTCTCTTCTGATCAACCCTGCCTCTCTCCTCTTCTGATCAACTCTGCCTCTCCTCTTCTCTTCTGATCAACTCTGCTTCTCTCCTCTCCTCTTCTGATCAACTTTGCCTCTCTCCTCTTCTCTTCTGATCAACCCTGCTTCTCTCCTCTTCTCTTCTGATCAACTCTGCCTCTCTCCTCTTCTCTTCTGATCAACCCTGCCTCTCTCTCCTCTTCTGATCAACCCTGCCTCTGTCTTCTCTTCTGATCAACCCTGTCTCTCTCTGTCCTCCTTTTCTCTCCCCTGCCTCATCCCCTGGCTCTCTCCTCTTCTGATCAACCCTGTCTCTCTCGGTCCTCCTTTTCTCTCCCCTGCCTCATCCCCTGGCTCTCTCCTCTTCTGATCAACTCTGCCTCTCTCCTCTTCTCTTCTGATCAACTCTGCCTCTCTCCTCTTCTCTTCTGATCAACCCTGCTTCTCTTCTCTTCTGATCAACCCTGCTTCTCTTCTCTCCTCTTCTCTCCTCTTCTGATCAACTCTGCCTCTCTCTTCTCTTCTGATCAACTCTGCCTCTCTCTTCTCTTCTGATCAACTCTGCCTCTCTCCTCTTCTCTACTGATAAACTCTGCCTCTCTCTCTTCTCTTCTGATCAACCCTGGCTCTCTCCTCTTCTGATCAACCCAGGCTCTCTCCTCTACTCTTCTGATCAATCCTGGCTCTCTTCTCTTCTCTTCTGATCAACCCTGGCTCTCTCCTCTCCTCTTCTGATCAACTCTGCCTCTCCTCTTCTCTTCTGATCAACTCTGCTTCTCTCCTCTCCTCTTCTGATCAACCCTGCCTCTCTCCTCTTCTGATCAACTCTGCCTCTCTCCTCTTCTCTTCTGATCAACCCTGCCTCTCTCCTCTTCTGATCAACTCTGCCTCTCCTCTTCTCTTCTGATCAACTCTGCTTCTCTCCTCTCCTCTTCTGATCAACTTTGCCTCTCTCCTCTTCTCTTCTGATCAACCCTGCTTCTCTCCTCTTCTCTTCTGATCAACTCTGCCTCTCTCCTCTTCTCTTCTGATCAACCCTGCCTCTCTCTCCTCTTCTGATCAACCCTGCCTCTGTCTTCTCTTCTGATCAACCCTGTCTCTCTCTGTCCTCCTTTTCTCTCCCCTGCCTCATCCCCTGGCTCTCTCCTCTTCTGATCAACCCTGTCTCTCTCGGTCCTCCTTTTCTCTCCCCTGCCTCATCCCCTGGCTCTCTCCTCTTCTGATCAACTCTGCCTCTCTCCTCTTCTCTTCTGATCAACTCTGCCTCTCTCCTCTTCTCTTCTGATCAACCCTGCTTCTCTTCTCTTCTGATCAACCCTGCTTCTCTTCTCTCCTCTTCTCTCCTCTTCTGATCAACTCTGCCTCTCTCTTCTCTTCTGATCAACTCTGCCTCTCTCTTCTCTTCTGATCAACTCTGCCTCTCTCCTCTTCTCTACTGATAAACTCTGCCTCTCTCTCTTCTCTTCTGATCAACCCTGGCTCTCTCCTCTTCTGATCAACCCAGGCTCTCTCCTCTACTCTTCTGATCAATCCTGGCTCTCTTCTCTTCTCTTCTGATCAACCCTGGCTCTCTCCTCTTCTCTTCTGATCAACTCTGCCTCTCTCCGCTTCTCTTCTGATCAACTCTGCCTCTCTCCTCTTCTCTTCTGATCAACCCTGTCTCTCTCTTCTCTTCTGATCAACTCTGCCTCTCCTCTTCTCTTCTGATCAACTCTGCTTCTCTCCTCTCCTCTTCTGATCAACCCTGCCTCTCTCCTCTTCTGATCAACTCTGCCTCTCTCCTCTTCTGATCAACCCTGCCTCTGTCTTCTCTTCTGATCAACCCTGTCTCTCTCTGTCCTCCTTTTCTCTCCCCTGCCTCATCCCCTGGCTCTCTCCTCTTCTGATCAACCCTGTCTCTCTCTGTCCTCCTTTTCTCTCCCCTGCCTCATCCCCTGGCTCTCTCCTCTTCTGATCAACTCTGCCTCTCTTCTCTTCTCTTCTGATCAACTCTGCCTCTCTCCTCTTCTCTTCTGATAAACTCTGCCTCTCTCCTCTTCTCTTCTCATCAACCCTGCTTCTCTTCTCTTCTCTTCTGATCAACCCTGCTTCTCTTCTCTCCTCTTCTCTCCTCTTCTGATCAACTCTGCCTCTCTCCTCTTCTCTTCTGATCAACCCTGCCTCTCTCCTCTTCTCTTCTGATCAACCCTGCTTCTCTTCTCTTCTCTTCTGATCAACCCTGCTTCTCTTCTCTCCTCTTCTCTCCTCTTCTGATCAACTCTGCCTCTCTCTTCTCTTCTGATCAACGCTGCCTCTCTCTTCTCTTCTGATCAACTCTGCCTCTCTCCTCTTCTTTTCTGATCAACTATGCCTCTCTCTTCTCTTCTGATCAACTCTGCCTCTCTCCTCTTCTCTTCTGATCAACCCTGGCTCTCTCCTCTTCTCTTCTGATCAACACTGGCTCTCTCCGCTTCTCTTCTGATCAACCCTGGCTCTCTCCTCTTCTCTTCTGATCAACCCTGTCTCTCTCTTCTCTTCTGATCAACCCTGGCTCTCTCCTCTTCTCTTCTGATCAACTCTGCCTCTCTCCTCTTGTCTTCTGATCAACCCTGGCTCTCTCCTCTTCTCTTCTGATCAATCCTGGCTCTCTCCTCTTCTCTTCTGATCAACCCTGGCTCTCTCCTCTTCTCTTCTGATCAACTCTGCCTCTCTCCTCTTCTCTTCTGATCAACCCTGTCTCTCTCTTCTCTTCTGATCAACTCTGCCTCTCTCCTCTTCTCTTCTGATCAACTCTGCCTCTCTCCTCTCCTCTTCTGATCAACCCTGTCTCTCTCTTCTCTTCTGATCAACTCTGCCTCTCCTCTTCTCTTCTGATCAACTCTGCCTCTGTCTTCTCTTCTGATCAACCCATTCCTCTCTCCACCTCTCCGGATAGGCACAGAGGATGGAACGGCAGGTAGCCTGGAGGTTGGGTCAACAACCGAAAGGTCGCTGGTTTGAATCCCTGAGCTGACTAGGTAAAACATCTTGAGCAAGACACTTCAACCTAATTGCTCCTGTAAGTTGCTCTGCATAAGTGTGCATAAAAAAGACTTTATTGGTCAAATAAAATTGCATTAATCACATAGTTTACTGCAGGTATAAAAGGTGCAGCGAAATGCTTGTGTGCTAGCTTCCTCAACAATGTAGTACATTCATCAATATTAAAAATAATGGTAAATGTATAGCAAAACAGATCTCAGCAACTCCTCTTTCAGACAACATGTTAAGGGAGCAATATCGACATATTGTCCTCCTTATGGAGTAGGAATACATTTGTCTGAAATGCTTTCCACTTTCTACCATTTTCTGTTGCGTCGTGTTGTGTTGCCTCCTCCTCCTTTTATGAGTGATACATTGTTTACTCTCCTCCCCTCACCGGTGGAGATATATTTGCGTTGTTTTGTGTTGTGTTGTCTCTTCTCCTCCCTCCCTGCATGAATGACACATTAGTGTTGCCTCCCCTCACCGGTGGGGATATATTTGCGTTGTAGAGCTCTGAAAGCAGCTGGAGAAGCAGTGACTGCCTGGGTAAAGGCACCTGAGTGCTCAGCGTTTCTCTTTAATTGCTTCATTATCGTCCACGCTAATCCCTCTCCAATTTCCACACTCTCATTTTCACCACTCATTTGTCCCGGTCCCTCTCCGGCTTTCTCTCCTCTCCTCTAACACCGGGGCTGCATCTCAAATGGTACCCTATTCCCTATGAAGTGCACTACGCTGTGGTCAAAAGTAGTGTAGTAAATAGGGATTAGGGTGCCAATTGAGACGCAGACGGACCACAGCGGCTGCAGCATAGGTACCTATTTGCTTTCCAAGGCAATGATAACAATTGATGCTCCACTCGGCTCCAATGCTTGTTTCATAAACCTGTTTTAGCCGGCTAAACAAGGAGAGGCTGATAAACAGAGTAGAGTAGAGGTGCCAAGGCAGCGAGTCTCAGAGCATCACAGAACCATTTGTCTCTGTAATTATGTTTTAATTACAGCTGTGTATGCTAATACCCGAAACATTTGCATAGAACATAAGATATACAACTTCCTGCATCTCTTTATAGGAAGAGCTATAGGCCTATAAGGGAGGATAGATTCTGTATGTTTATTGTGATGGGACAACATTCTGTTTAATTACATTGGGGAAATGTTTAGATTAAAAAATCTAGGGCATATTTATTGTTGTATTTTATGTTTTTATTGTGTTAGGTAATCATGTAGCAATGTTCCAACATCATGGTAAATCTTATACCTAATAGCTAGAACACTGGAACACTGTAAAAACACAGAATACTAAAGTGTTTGTGGTGGCAACCATATGTGAACAAACGCTTAGATCAGCGATCACTTACAAATCCCCTGGCATTGCGTTAAAACACTGTTACTTGTTGTTCTATCCAGACTATTTCTATGACCGTGTCTGACATCACGCTGCTGTCAGCCTCCGTCGACAGCTCTGCTGCAGCTCCACTGAGGCGTTCAGACACACTTACTTTAACTACATGCCAATGACCCATTAACATACAAATGACCTGCACTTAACCCATGATACAGATACCACCAAATGCCACCAAATGCTAAGGATCCGCCATTCACGGATAAATAACCCGATAGAGACTGATATGACGCGTGCAGAAACTCCTTTATGTGCCATTTTGGCTCAAATCAAAGTAATTTAATTGGCTATTATCTGATGGAGATAGGGAGAGACGAGGGTGGTGAGGATGATGGCTACCTTCTTCTCTGATGGAGATAGGGAGAGACGTGGGTGGTGGTGGTGGTGACCTCCTCTCTGTGTGGTATGTGGGGGAGTTGCTCTCGGCTATAATTCTATAGCATGATGACCTCATAGGTCTGTGACTTAGTCACCCCGCACCGCAACAAGAAGTCTGTCACATGAAACTTCTGACCACTGTTACTGAGACTTCTAGGAACAACACTAATACAGTCAGCTGAACCAAACAGGACACTTTTTCCACCAGAACATAGCTTCACGGGAAACTAGATGATATGGAACATATCCTCTAGTTTGACTCTGTTCAATAGAAATGGCATTGTGTGTTACAGTGAGGGGAAAAAAGTATTTGATCCCCTGCTGATTTTATACGTTTGCCCACTGACAAAGAAATGATCAGTCTATAATTTTAATGGTAGGTTTATTTGAACAGTGAGAGACAGAATAACAACAACAAAATCCAGAGAAACGCATCTCAAAAATGTTATACATTTATTTGCATTTTAAATGAGGGAAATAAGTATTTGACCCCTCTGCAAAACATGACTTAGTACTTGGTGGCAAAACCCTTGTTGACAATCACAGAGGTCAGACGTTTCTTGTAGTTGGCCACGAGGTTTGCTGTATATGGAGAAGCACCATCTGGATATTTAGATGTAGAGTCTATGTGTACACTTACATCTAATTTCACAGCTGATTGTTTATCAAATTAAATGTGGACTGGTCATAGCAAGCACAAAATGCTCTCTAAGATATGGTGTCTGTCTCTCTCGTTCTTTCTCTCTCTCTCTCTCTCTCTCTCTCTCTCTCTCTCTCTCTCTCTCTCTCTCTCTCTCTCTCTCTCTCTCTTTCTCTCTCTCTCCCGTGGCACTGTGGTGGTTTTGAGACAATCCCCTCCCCCGACCTCACCATAACAGCAACACCACACAAGCCCCTCCATGGGACGTGTTAGACATTGTTAGACACAATCAATATCTATTTGGTGACCTAACCCGTCTGGCCAGGCAGGAAATCTAGCAGCGTATGAAGTATTTCATCTGGGCCGACCCTGACCTGTGACCTCTGACCTGTCCGCTGCTCGGGCCCCAGCTAGCAATCCTATAGGCTCCTCAGGGCATCCAGCTCCATCATAGCCAGTAAACACAGGCAGGAAGTTGTTCCCCACTTGTCACAATGTTGGTGGCAACTGACACCTACCTTTCTTCTTCTCTGTCTCTCTCTTTCCAGCCTGGTTTATTTTTCTCTCTGTCTCTGTGTCTTCTTTTCTCTCTCTCACACACTCACAAATGGTATAGTTGACTCTTGCTGTGTCCTAGATCGTAGGCCAGCTATTCCCCTCTGCTTTACCCCATTCAAAAATCTAAGTCAAGTATGTTAACGTTATGGAGATATTCTGAATTCCAAGCACAGTTTCCTGGCATTTCCAAGTATTTCACTATCAGTAGCCTTGTTGTTTATTTCTTGATTTGTTGTGTAAAGGGAAATTGAGATGGCAACACCAAGGAGGAAAACACTAAACAAACACTGTTTTCCTTCAGGCACATCTGTCTGACAGACCGCAGTTGAAGAAAGGAGGGAAAGAAAAAGAAGAAACAAAACCTGGACAAATCTGGCCTGTCCTCCAATCCCTCATTCACCTAACACTCATCCATCCTGAGTGCACCTCTTAATTTGGTCCTGCCAGAGACCGGGAAACAAGAGGCGTTCACCATCAGAAACAAATGATCCTACCAGGGAGGGGCCACAACTCAGCGCTAGCGCCAACAATTTCCAAAGCTACACAACACAACCACTTCTTTGAAGCCACACTCTGTTCTGTTCTCCTCTACCTCTACCTCTGTTCTGTTCTCCTGTGTTTCAGTGCTATAACAGGTTTGATTCAGTAATGGTTGCTCTGATTGGCCTTCTGCTAGAAAATATCACAGCATCAATTATGCATCATCTTGATCATTATCAGGGCTTGTATTCATAAAGTGTCTCAGAGCAGGAGCACTGATCTAGAATCAGTTTTGCCTTTTAGATCATAATAAATCAGATTACATGGACAGTGATCCTAGATCAGCCCTCTTACTCTGACACACTTTTTTAATACAGTCCAGATGTCCTGTTTTAACACATTAGGGACATGCTGAAGTGTGTATTGTAGAGACAGTGGGGACAGTAGGGTGGGTGCGGTGTGTATTGTGGAGACAGTGGGGACAGTAGGGTGGGTGCAGTGTGTATTGTGGAGACAGTGGGGACAGTAGGGTGGGTGCGGTGTGTATTGTGGAGACAGTGGGGACAGTAGGGTGGGTGCGGTGTGTATTCTGGGAACAGTGGGGACAGTGTGTATTGTGGGAACAGTAGGGTCAGTGGGGACAGTGCATATTGTGGGGACAGTGGGGACAGTAGGGGCTCTGTGTATTCTGGGGACAGTGAGGACAGTGGGGACAGAGGTGACAGTCGGGACAGTATGGACAGTGGGGACAGTATGGACAGTGGGGACAGTAGGGGCTCTGTGTATTGTGGGGACAGTGGGGACAGTGAGGACAGTGGGGACAGTGAGGACAGTGGGGACAGTGGGGACAGAGGGGACAGTCGGGACAGTAGGGACAGTATGGACAGTGGGACAGTATGGACAGTGGGGACAATCGGGACAGTTGGGACAGTAGGGACAGTATGGACAGTGAGGACAGAGGGGACAGTAGGGACAGTGGGGACAGTATGGACCATAGGGACAGAGGGGACAGTAGGGACAGACTGGACAGTAGGGACAGTATGGACAGTAGGGACAGAGGGGACAGTATGGACAGTGGGGACAGTAGGTACAGTGGGGACAGTATGGACAATGGGGACAGTGAGGACAGTATGGACAGTGGGGACTGAGGGGACAGTCAGGACAGTATGGACAGTATGGACAGTGGGGACAGTATGGACAGTGAGGACAGTGGGGACAGTAAGGACAGTGAGGACAGTGGGGACAGTATGGACAGTCGGGACAGTAGGGACAGAATGGACAGTGGGACAGTGAGGACAGTATGGACAGTGGGGACCGAGGGGACAGTGAGGACAGTATGGACAGTGGGGACCGAGGGGACAGTCGGGACAGTAGGGACAGTATAGACAGAGGGGACAGTGGGGACAGTTGGGACAGTAGGGACAGTATGGACAGTGAGGACAGAGGGGACAGTAGGGACAGTGGGGACAGTATGGACCATAGGGACAGAGGGGACAGTAGGGACAGACTGGACAGTAGGGACAGTATGGACAGTAGGGACAGAGGGGACAGTATGGACAGTGGGGACAGTAGGTACAGTGGGGACAGTATGGACAATGGGGACAGTGAGGACAGTATGGACAGTGGGGACTGAGGGGACAGTCAGGACAGTATGGACAGTATGGACAGTGGGGACAGTATGGACAGTGAGGACAGTGGGGACAGTAAGGACAGTGAGGACAGTGGGGACAGTATGGACAGTCGGGACAGTAGGGACAGAATGGACAGTGGGACAGTGAGGACAGTATGGACAGTGGGGACCGAGGGGACAGTGAGGACAGTATGGACAGTGGGGACCGAGGGGACAGTCGGGACAGTAGGGACAGTATAGACAGAGGGGACAGTGGGGACAGTTGGGACAGTATGGACAGTGAGGACAGTGGGGAGAGAGGGGACAGTGGGGACAGTGGGGACAGTATGGACAGTAGGGACAGAGGGGACAGTATGGACAGTATGGACAGTGGGGACAGTAGGGACAGTGGGGACAGTATAGACAGTGGGGACAGTGGGGACAGTATGGACAGTGGGGACAGTGAGGACAGTATGGACAGTGGGGACAGAGGGGACGGTCGGGACAGTATGGACAGTGGGGACAGTATGGACAGTGGGGACAGTGGGGACAGAGGGGACAGTAGGGACAGTATGGACAGAGGGGACAGTGGGGACAGTTGGGACAGTATGGACAGTGAGGACAGTGGGGAGAGAGGGGACAGTGGGGACAGTGGGGACAGTGGGGACAGTATGGACAGTAGGGACAGAGGGGACAGTATGGACAGTGGGGACAGTAGGGACAGTAGGGACAGTGGGGACAGTATGGACAGTGGGGACAGTGGGGACAGTATGGACAGTATGGACAGTGGGGACAGTAGGGACAGTGGGGACAGTATGGGCAGTGGGGACAGTGAGGACAGTGGGGAGAGTGGGGACAGTATGGACAGTGGGGACAGTGAGGACAGTATGGACAGTGGGGACAGAGGGGACGGTCGGGACAGTATGGACAGTATGGACAGTGGGACAGTGGGGACAGTATGGACAGTGGGGACTGAGGGGACAGTCGGGACAGTATGGACAGTATGGACAGTGGGGACAGTATGGACAGTGAGGACAGTATGGACAGTGAGGACAGTGAGGACAGTGGGGACAGTAGGGTGTCCTGCAGTGAGTGACCTGTGTGACTCCCCTGATGTCATCCTAATTTTACTATGAAACCAGAAGCCTGAAATCCTCCTCATGTGAGGGGTGAGTGAGGAACCTAGAATACACTGGTGACCTGCCTGTCCCGTCTGCCCTGTCTGTCTGTCCTGTCTGTCCTGTCTGTCCTGTCTGTCTGTCTGTCCTGTCTGTCCTGTCTGTCTGTCCTGCCTGTCCTGTCTGTCCTGTCTGTCCTGTCTGTCTTGTCTGTCTGACCTGTCTGTCCTATCTGTCTTGTCTGTCTTGTCTGTCTGTCTGTCCTGCCTGTCTGTCCTGTCTGTCCTGTCTGTCAGTCCTGCCTGTCTGTCTGTCCTGTCTGTCTGTCCTGCCTGTCTGTCCTGTCTGTCCTGCCTGTCTGTGCTGTATGTCCTGCCTGTCTGTCCTGTCTGTCCTGTCTGTCCTGCCTGTCTGTCCTGTCTGTCCTGCCTGTCTGTCCTGCCTGTCTGTCCTGCCTGTCTGTCCTGTCTGTCCTGTCAGTCCTGCCTATCTGTCCTGTCTGTCCTGCCTGTCTGTCCTGTATGTCCTGCCTGTCTGTCCTGTCTGTCCTGTCTGTCCTGCCTGTCTGTCCTGCCTGTCTGTCCTGCCTGTCTGTCCTGTCTGTCCTGCCTGTCTGTCCTGTCTGTCCTGCCTGTCTGTCCTGCCTGTCTGTCCTGTCTGTCCTGCCTGTCTGTGTAGCTGCTTCTGTCCCTGGAACATGGTGAATTGAGTCACACACAAACAACAGATATGAATGCACACACCTGGACACACACGGTACAGTACAGAACCCATTTACACACAGCAGGGAAGTGCTGTTAGGATGAGAGAAAGAAATGCACACTACAGACAGACAGACAGACAGACAGACAGACAGACAGACAGTGTTGCAGGCAGAGTTTGGGGCAGGCTACACACACAGTGTATAATGACAGTGTTTATGGTGTCCCGCTGTCTCACACACACACACACACACACACACACACACTATATATACTATACACTATACACTGGTAGAGCAGGCCCTGACACCAAGCATACGGACAGACAGCTATCCAGCCTAGCAGACACAGTAAACCACTCAAAAGGCAGGGTGAACTTTAGACTCTGGGTGACTCTGGGTGACTCTGTGTGCCTGCCAAACAGATGCCAGGCCACTGGGACACGGAGGCTGGGCAGACAAGAGCCAGGAGATGGACACAGCAGGGGATCAGACAGTTATGCTCAGAGACTGTACGACTGTCTCAAAATGCATCCCTATTCCCTACATAGTGCACTACCAGGCCATGGTCCAAAGTAGAGCACTATAAAGGGAGTAGGGTGCCATTTGACACAGACTTGGAACGAGAGATGTGTCCCCTTCATGATTTACTGATGCTATCATGACTTTTGATGACTGCATTAGATATCTATTGCATCTCTGCTGCCATGACCTTGCTGTGCGGTTCAAGATTTACTGTAGTGTGGAAAATTTGCCCACAAACTGGCCCCTAAACCTACGTAAACTTCCAGTAAGGTTTTGTAATTGGGATTACTTAGGTAGAGGTCTCTTCTGATAAACTCCATTGAGTTACACAGAACTAACCTCAGTCAAATGTAATCAAGTTACCCACTGGGCACAGACGTCAAGTTCAACATCTAGTTTTGATTTACATTTTGTTGAGTTGTCAACTAACGTGAATTCAACGTGAATTTTTTTTCTAAATTCACTATGTCATTGGATTTAGGTTCAAACGAAATGTGTTGATGACTTTTTGTAATTCTAATCAGTTTTCCACATTGATTCAACATCATCACATTGATTCAACATCATCACATTGATTCAACATCATCACATTGATTCAACATCATCACATTGATTCAACATCATCACATTGATTCAACATCATCACATTGATTCAACATCATCACAGTGATTCAACATCATCACATTGATTTAACATCATCACATTGATTCAACATCATCACATTGATTAAACATCATCACATTGATTCAACATCATCACATTGATTCAACATCATCACATTGATTCAACATCATCACATTGATTTAACATCATCACATTGATTTAACATCATCACATTGATTTAACATCATCACATTGATTTAACATCATCACATTGATTCAACATCATCACATTGATTTAACATCATCACATTGATTCAACATCATCACATTGATTCAACATCATCACATTGATTCAACATCATCACATTGATTAAACATCATCACATTGATTCAACATCATCACATTGATTAAACATCATCACATTGATTCAACATCATCACATTGATTAAACATCATCACATTGATTCAACATCATCACATTGATTCAACATCATCACATTGATTAAACATCATCACATTGATTCAACATCATCACATTGATTCAACATCATCACATTGATTCAACATCATCACATTGATTCAACATCATCACATTGATTAAACATCATCACATTGATTCAACATCATCACATTGATTCAACATCATCACATTGATTCAACATCATCACATTGATTCAACATCATCACATTGATTTTTGGGGTTGAAATTACGTGGAAACAATGTTGATTCAACCAGTTTTTTCCCATTGAGTAGGATTGGTGGGCTTAAAAAGTGAAGGGTCTTATGTCACATCAATAGGCATATCGGTCAGGAGAAATGGCAGTGACCTGTTAGGCCTACATCTAAACACCACAGTCAGTTAACCACATGCTGCCATTATCAGAAGAGATTTGGCATGGTGAAAATACATTTTAAAAAACGAATCTCTCAGCAGCTGTCTTCCCATCAGAATGGGGATGCAAATGCTTAATTTGATTGTATCAGAATAATTCCGCTTGGACAACACTCTATCCTGTCTGGGAGATTAGCCAAATTAATTCCTACCAGATGACTCTGGTTTCAGTAAATGCAATTTGAGACAACTGGACCTTCTTTGAAATGAATCAAATATTTACAGAGCGGCTAACGGGTTAAATGGGGGATGATAACTGTGGGTCATAGAGTGTATGGAAATAAGAGACAACTGCATAACAGCTAGGCCTACTGTAGAATTGTTGTGGGAACTCAAATAACTATGCCATCATTTTGGAAATAGGTCCAAATTAAAGGAGTAGTTCACCCAAATTACAAAGTGATATATTACTTTCCTTACCCTGTACGCAGTCTATGGACAAGGTAAGACATAATCCACACTTTGCTTTTGTTTACCTGGCCCCTGTATCCAAATGCTAACATTTTAATAATAAGTTAGCATTAATAAGTTAGCATTTGGAGACAGTGGATCACCAAACAGTGTGATCAGTGAATTGCTAGGCTTGAGGAGAGTTCTTAAAAAGGGGTTTTCTTATTCATTGTTAATTGTTGGAGTGGATATAGAAGCCTCTTGGTTTCCATTCAGCTCCATTCAATTGACATTCCTGATGGGAAAGCCCAGAATTCCTAATGAGCTTCAGAACATTACAGATACAGGCAGAAATCCAGAGATCGCTCGGAGCAAATGTCCCAAACATCCCCATTTCTCTCTCTGCAACAATCCCTGTCAACATCCCCAACACGACACCAAGGCATACAGAAGAGAAATGAATGGCAAACATGAAATATATCTAACTTCCTTAATATTATCCTTCACTGGCTTTCTTTGCATCTAAACCATGTACATAGATGAATGACCCAGCAATGAATTCCTGCAGCACAGCTCAATGAAATGGGTTATGCAGAGCAAATGTAATATGTGGTTTTGGTCAGACAATACTGGGGTTTGAGGGCTCTGCTGTGCCCTGGGGCTGAGGATAAAGAAGAGCAACACAGAGGAGAAAGGAGTCTTTGTGAGCTTCCTAAAGTTTGAAGGCCCCTTGCAGGATGTAGCAAAACAGGGTCCTAATAGACGTGCCACTGTAGGGCATGGTAAGAAACAACAGCAGTTACTGCTAAGGAGACACAGACACAAAACTAGAAAGATGTCATATGTGGAGCTTATGTGGAAAGGAAACTCCCCAAACTAATGCCTGGGATTTAGCTCATTAGGTTACCCAGTCTTGTGGATTCGAACCCTGGTCTTTCACACAAACACATTCCAAAGTGGAGCTAAGGTTTGTTAAGGCACATATAGTCTCTGATCCCCAGTAACATCAAGGCAACCGATGGTAAAGCACTGGGTGCTGCATGACGCCGGGCGGACACACAATTACCAATGGTTTCTCTGATTGCATTTAGACACATTAAGCACTTTGTAAACATTTGATAACATTCAAAGAAGGGGGGTGGTTGTTCCAAATGAGATTACCCCTGTAACGCAAGTCATCTGATAGGAATACCTCTAATTTCTAGAATAGATTGTTTTCATGCAGAATTCTAACATGATAATTGAGTTTTCTGTTCTGAGCTCCACTCCCTGAAGTCCAGTCACATGGACACATTAGTTGGTTAGCAGGTCCTTTGGTTCACTCTGGTTCATTGTAAGAAATGTGTAGGAGATTACAGGGTCTAAGAGGAAGAGACGGCCAATTTGCAATTTGCCACCACACTTTGATGATTTTATTATGTGTTGAAATAATACAAATAGTCTGATTCTGCAGTTTAACCAGAGGCCACTCACTCAGTGAAAACAGCACGACTAACCAACAACACCCACAGATAGTCATCATTCACAAAATTGTACTGAACAACCTTCAGTGCAACTGAAGCACGGACACACCACGGACACCCAAGTCATTGACTGTTCTCTCTGCTACCGCACGGCAAGCGGTATCGGAGCACCAAGTCTAGGTCCAAAAGGCTTCTTAACAGCTTCTACCCCCCAAGCCATAAGACTCCTAAACACCTAATCAAAGGGCTACCCAGACCCCTCTTTTACGCTGCTGCTACTCTCTGTATATTATCTATGCATAGTCACTTTAACTCTACCTACATGTACATATTACCTCAATTACCTCGACTAACCGGTGTCCCAGCATATTGACTGTGTACCAGTGCCCCCTTTATATACTCTCACTTGTTATTTTACTGCTGCTCTTTAATTATTTGTTACTTTTATTTTAGATATTTTTTACTTAAACACTTAATTTTTTTCTTCTTAACTTCTTAAAGCATTGTTGGTTAAGGGCCTGTAAGTAAGCATTTATTTCACTGTAAGTTTGTATTCGGCTCATGTGACAAATACAATTTGATTTGATTTGAGACAGAGATTTTCATATGACACATTTGACGTGTATGGGCTTGGAACTATATGCTACACACGGTATGTGTGAGTCCAATGCAATCTGATAGCATGACTTTACCTTATGCCATCTGACCTCAACAACTTTCAAAGATACACTATGATTATCATACATCACCACTCCTTCATCTAAAGAGATCCTAGTTATTGCTGGACATTCCGTGGACGTCCTCTGTGTTGTCAGTGTGTTTATATATATATGTAACTGACTTGCCTAGTTAAATAAAGGTTACATTTTAAAACATTATAATAATTCAAAACCAACAGATGGCGAATCACAGTGAAATCCGTGTAAACGAACCATAGCTCTGACATTTATACAGGGAAACACTATATAGTCCTTCCAATTGACTAACCTCTCGCAGCATCTGAGATAAAACAGTCCTTGCTTCCAGCCCCACTGAATGCTATACTGATATTTTCTTTTAGAATTATTGGAACATGGTCATTGAATTTTCCTGTACGCCTATTTGCAAGTTAGTTTATTCAACCTGTATAATAATTACATTTTACCATACTGACAGGTAGTTCATTCAACAGTCTTATTGATTATCTTTTGTGTGGATCCTTAGAAATCGAACCATTTAGATAATATGTCTGTTTACTATGGTGAATATATCATAACACAATTCATCTAGAAGGATGGACTCATACTGTATATACAGTATATACATATTTTACATGTTTAATATTTTACAATATAATACACTTCTTTCTCTGCCTTTCTCTTCTCTCCTTGTAAAAAAAGACAGCGATTTCATCTCACTGATAATGTCTAGAGAGAGAGAGAGAAAAAAAAGGGAGAGAGATACTGCTGCTCTGCTATAGAAATCAATCTCAGGCTACCAATTACCAAATGTCAATATCTTTAAAAGGGAATCTACACTAAATTAGCGACTGCTAACGGCACTGTCCTAGCTGGCGAATGATGTAAAGCCATGAGTGGTATTTAATCTGTATATCTTTCTTTATTCTCTCTCTCTCCTTTCTCTCTCGTTCTGCATTGATACTGATGTTAAGTTAGCTTCAGTAAGTGACCGGCAGAATGATATCCAATGTGAGACACTGCCAGATAACGTTACCCTTCAAGCACAGAGAGCAGAGCAGTCACACTGTGTAAAGTGCATTCGGAAAGTATTCAAACCCCTTGATTTTTTCCACATTTTGTTACGTTACAGCCAAATTCTAAAATTGATTAAATAGTTTTTTTCCCTCATCAATCTACATGCAATACCCCATAATGACAAAGAAAAAACAGATTTTTAGACATTTTTACAAAACTATACAAAAAACTACTTAAATATCACATTTAAATAAGTATTCAGACCCTTTACTCAGTATTTTGTTGAAGCACCTTTGGCAGCGATTACAGCCTCGAGTCTTCTTCGGTATGACGCTACAAGCTTGGCACATCTGTATTTGGGGAGTATCTCCCATTCTTTTTCTGTATATCCTCTCAAGCTATGTCAGGTTCGATGGGGAACGTTGCTGCACAGCTATTTTCAGGTCTCTCCAGAGATGTTCGATTGGGTTCAAGTCCGGACTCTGGCTGGGCCACTCAACAACATTCAGAGACTTGTCCCGAAGCCACTCCTGTGTTGTCTTGGCTGTGTGCTTAGGGTCATTGTCCTGTTGGAAGGTGAACCTTCACACCAGTCTGAGGTCCTGAGCGCTCTGGAGCAGGTTTTCATCAAGGATCTTTCTGTACTTTGCTCCGGTCATCTTTGCCTCGATCCTGACTAGTCTCCCAGTCTCTGCGGCTGAAAAACATACCAACCGCATGATGCTGCCACCACCATGCTTCACCGTAGGGATGGTGCCAGGTTTCCTCCAGACGTGAAGCTTGGCATTCAGACCAAAGAGTTCAATCTTGGTTTCATCAGACCAGAGAATCATGTTTCTCGTGGTCTGAGTCTTTAGGTGCCTTTAGGCAAACTCCAATCGGGCAGTCATGTGCCTTTTACTGAGGAGTGGCTTCCGTCTGGCCATTCTACCATAAAGGCCTGATTGGTGGAGGGCTGCAGAGATATTTGTTCTTCTGGAAGGCTCTCCTACCTCCATAGAGGAACTCTGGAGCTCGGGTTCATGGTCACCTCCCTGACCAAGGCCCTTCTTCCCCTATTGCTCATTTTGGCCGGGCGGCCAGCTCTAGGAAGAGTCTTGGTGGTTCCAAACATCTTCCATTTAGAATGATGGAGGCCACTGTGTTCTTGTGGACCTTCAATGTTGCAGACATTTTTTGGTACCCTTCCCCAGATCTGTGCCTCGACATGTTCGTGTCTCGGAGCTCTACGGACAATTTCTTCGACCTCATTGCTTGGTTTTTGCTCTGACATGCACTGTCAACTGTGGGACCTTATATAGACAGGTGTGTGCCTTCCCAAATCATGTCCAATCAATTGAATTTACCACATGTGGACAGAATGAACAGAAACAGAATGCACGTGAACTCGATTTCGAGTCTCATAGCAAAGGGTCTGAATTCTTATGTAAATAAGGTATTTCTGTTTTTGTTTTTTTCACACATATCTAAAAACCTGTTTTCGCTTCGTCGTTATGGAGTATTGTGTGTAGATAGATGAGTAAAAAAAAATATTAAAACAATTTTAGAATTTGGCCTTAACATAACAAGATGTGGAAAAAGTCAAGGGGTTTGAATGCACTGTATGTGGCCATATGCCTTGATGCCTTCACAATGCACCGGCTGAGAGGGTTCAATGTGTTTAGGATTTTTTTTAAATAACTTATACATAACAAATACTGCATATGCAATTTTGAAAAATAATATCTAAGACAACCAGGAAGTATTAGAAAGGTAGTTCATGTATCATGGTATCCTATCAGAATAAAAACAGTGTGTCTTGTCTTTTATAGCATGGCTTTAAATGTAAAGAGAGGAGAAAAGAACATTGACTTTTGTAAAACTGCATGTGTGCTGGAAAATCTGAAGGATAAGATGTATACATTGACATTGTCATTCTGTTTGAGGTAGAATAAGGCTATTTGATTATTTGAAAAGATTGTGAAAAACAATAAAGGCCATAGACATATCCATGCAGTAGACTAACAGTACATCTTGACAGCCATTCATATGCAAAAAGGAAGCATTTTATTTTGGTCCCAAAGCTCAAACACACCAAACATTGTAGTCACACTAAATAACATATTAAAAATTCAAAACAACCAACGCCTCTCACTTTTGTGCCAACTGACTCATTCCAATTTAGTCATCCATGTAACATCCTCTACTAAACAGACAACAGGCTATCTGCTATGATCTTGTGGTGGACAAGAACACAGTCCACTATAGTCCCATAAGTCAAAGTCGCAGTGAGAGACCATTTTTAAATGCATCCTTAGCGCTGAAACTCCCTATTGTGTTGGTGTGAGACTGGACTGGACCGAGGGTGCTCTCCCTCACCATCAAATCAAAAGGCAATGCTCCAGCGGCACACTGAATGGTCGAACCGCTAGAGCGCATACCAAATGGCACCATATTCCCTACATAGTGCACCACTTTTGACCAGAGGGCTACGCGCAAAAGTAGCGCACTAAATAGGGAAAAAGGTGCCATATGGGACTTACACATAATTACATGCACGGGGGGACTTGTGATCTTTTTAATTATTCTGTACTTCATTTCTATCCCACCATTCAAAACGCAACATGAAAATTGATTGCCTTGAAGATCCGTCTTTATAATCTCTCCCAGGCCCATAAATTATCCAATTTTGGGGCATAGAGGGGACAAGGCGTGGATGTGGAGACACAAGCGGATCTCTTTCATAGCCTATATCCGCCATCAGTAGCCCCAGCACCGGCCCTGGCTGTGAAGTGTTGGGGCTAATTAAATCGACTGCTCTCTTTGGGGCTGAAAATGGTGTAGAGAAAAGAAAAAGAAGTACACTTGTTATCTTGTGAACCCCTCAAACATATAAAATATAGAAATCTCTTGAATGTCAGCGACGGAGATGGAATTAACAAGGGATCGTTTTATTGTTGCAGAAGGTCGTTAAGGCTGCAGATAGACCGGGGTAATTATGGAAATGATCTCCCCGGCTCTGCGAAATGTTTTCGCGCTTCCATACGGACTGGAGAGCCGTTCAATCAGCTGCTCTCGTGGGAAAGTTCAGCCATAACTGCAAGTGTATCAGCAAAATCAAATTAAGCAAAGAGATTCCATTAGTATTTATAGCCTAGAGGCATTTGTAAAAGTACAGAGCCAGTGAAGTTATGTGAGACTGAAGAGAGGAGAATTATTGTTTATCGCAAAGCCCCTACCTAAGACACACACATGGGTAATGAATTGAAGCCATTGATTGCATCTTTGAAGAGAAATATGGAGGGATGTGTAAAATATTGATGTTCTTGTGCGTGACTTTGGACTCAAATATTTATATTGTTATTGATATGTATATGCAATATGGATAAGTACATGCATGTACATATAGATAAACATTCCATAAATACATCTACAAAATCTAAACAAACACGCCGTGGGACAGTGGACATTTGTCAGTCTTTCTTTGACGTATTTTGAATCATGCATTATTAGGCTGTTTGTGTTTTCACCCTGATGTTCATTTATATGTATGTTTTCACCCTGATGTTCATTTATATTTATGTTTTTACCCTGATGTTCATTTATATTTATGTTTTCACCCTGATGTTCATTTATATGTATGTTTTCACCCTGATGTTCATTTATATTTATGTTTTCACCCTGATGTTCATTTATATTTATGTTTTTACCCTGATGTTCATTTATATTGATGTTTTTACCCTGATGTTCATTTATATTTATGTTTTTACCCTGATGTTCATTTATATTTATGTTTTCACCCTGATGTTCATTTATATTTATGTTTTCACCCTGATGTTCATTTATATTTATGTTTTTACCCTGATGTTCATTTATATTTATGTTTTTACCCTGATGTTCATTTATATTTGTGTTTTTACCCTGATGTTCATTTATATTTATGTTTTTACCCTGATGTTCATTTATATTTATGTTTTCACCCTGATGTTCATTTATATTTATGTTTTTACCCTGATGTTCATTTATATTTATGTTTTTACCCTGATGTTCATTTATATTTATGTTTTTACCCTGATGTTCATTTATATTTATGTTTTCACCCTGATGTTCATTTATATTTATGTTTTCACCCTGATGTTCATTTATATTTATGTTTTCACCCTGATGTTCATTTATATTGATGTTTTCACCCTGATGTTCATTTATGTTTATGTTTTACCCTGATGTTCATTTATATTTATGTTTTCACCCTGATGTTCATTTATATTTTTGTTTTCACCCTGATGTTCATTTATATTTTTGTTTTCACCCTGATGTTCATTTATATTTTTGCCGAACTGCAGAACACGATTTAAAGATCAACAAAACAATGACAATTATGTTAATTTGATTTACCTTGATGAAACTCTTCAACAGCCTTGAAAATGAAAAGTTTAACCTTGTCTGACTTGACCAATAATCATTCATCTCTTGAACCAACATGACATTTTACCATATTAAGCCTCTACTCTCATTTTAATTAACTACATTAGTTTATCGAAGCAATGGAGATCTAACGTCACCATACACCAGAGGAGGAGCTACCTGTAGAGGAGGGGCGCGTTGCAATGGATGGAATGGAATCAATGGAATGGAATCAAACGTGTGGTTTCCATGTGTTTGATGTGTTTGAGACCTTCCTATGATTCCATTCCAGTCATTACAATGAGACCGTCCTCCTATAGCTCCTCCCACCAGCCTCCTCTGCCATGTACATAAAACAAAACTAAACATGGCATTTCCGTTTTAGGATTTCCCAGGTAAGGAATACTAGACGAATTCTATTTTATAAAGCAACAAGCAACAGCAACGGGAAATATGTAGGCAAACGGCCTACCGTATGGAAATCTTATTGAAAGTGATTTAAATGTTGTTGTTTTGATCTCATAATGGAAACAACATCAGCAGTCTATTCTCACAGTCACAAGGGAATCTGCTCCTCAGTGGCACCATGGATCTATCGTTACAGGCCCCCAGTGACACCCCTCAATAGTCGATTACAGCACGTGCTTTCATATACAAAGATTTCCCCTCATCATCCCCAATCCAGGTAATTGGGTTTTGGAGCTAGCAAGGTAAATCCGGTTAAAACATAGCTCTGCAGAGAATCTGATAGATTATTAGAAGCAGCCACCTCTTGGAGAAGGTAATTTACTGTTATAGATATATGTGTGCATCAATACGCAAGACGAGATTGAGTTCAAGGGTCAGTACAAGTGCCATACGGAATACACTACATTACCAAGCTAAAGAATGACAGTTTCCTTTAACATAAATTACAGGTAATGGGAGTTGTCGTTTTATCTTTGGCTACCTTGTAAAGGCTTTAAAGAGGCACTGTCTCAAATGTAAACATTAAAATGGCCTGGACATAGACAACTTGCAGTAGGAGTTTAGCAGAGTCTCTCATTCGATATAAAATCCAAGTGGCTCTATGGATTAGTGTTGGTAGATTCCATTTCTCATGTTTCAATCACCCCATTTATAAAAATCATCAGATTAATATAGGGAATATAGGGATACCTATATTCACAGGGGGCAAAGTGCAACGGAATAAATACCAAAACGACACCACTAACCCAATAACTACCAAACCTCCACATGAACCTCTCTTGTACTTGGGAATTATTTATATTACACGGTAAATAAATGTATGTGTTAATTTTCAATGAATAATTGTCTCCCAAAGATCACACAATCCAAAACAGCATGCCTGCATTTCAACATTAGATACTGTACTGTCTCTCTTAAATTTGTATTTAAATAATTTTCTGTTAAGTGTATTAGATTTCAATGTATTTTTCATCCGTCTACAGGCCTGTTCTAGTTAGCAGCATTTTTAGCCAAGGTGGTGCGATGAGGGACATTGCGTATGACGTGTAATTTGTGCTGTTTACAACCTACTGTACTCAAATAACACTTTCTGGTAGTGCTAATGTGCAACTTGAGCCCTCATCTAAATGACAATAAAATCTACAAACCGGGTGACATTGCACATACTTAAGACAAGACACATTGGCATGTTAATCCATCTTACATTTAGCAGGAGGTGTCACTTTCCCACCCTCGCACCATTCCACATCGCGAGCCTTCATCGGGAACTCCAAGCATCGAACACTTTCGTATTCGAACTAATGATGAGTCTTTAGAGAGCAGAGAGACTGCAACCATTCCGTTGGTTTTACTCGACAGGCTACTTACTATCTTGGAAATGTGGGACGATAGCAGATGCATTATGAAAACAAACCAACAACGTTTCAATCAATGTCAATAAGATCTCCATGTTGTTGCATGTTAATACGTTGCCCGGATAATCAATTAAGCAATTATTCGATGTTGAAAGCACGATCTCGACACATGAAGTTTTAATGTAGCCTAGAAATGAGAACCATTTCAATGCAAATGTAAGTATATCACTAATGCATATAATACGTGTGGGTTAAACATAGGCCTACTATTTTTTTCGAAATATGTAGACAAACTAATGAATGACAATCTCACTAAAAAGCCCATAACAAATGTCCCTGAAATATGTATTTCATGTGCTTTTGAGTGGCCTAATTATTGAATGAAATAAAAATAATTAAAACAATATTCTCCGCTTCACATACATATTCTACGCTTCACATACAGACTGTTATTCCCTCAAGATGATAACAGTATAGGCCTAATCGTTGTAGACCAGTAATTATGAAGTGTAGGCTACTAACATATCTCACCAGTCTCTCACGGTGTTGGAGTCTATATCACCTATTGGACCTTGTTCAGCATTTAGGTGAAAAGGTGAAATTTAGATACTGCATTTGAGGGCACCTTCAATAATCTATAGCCAAGACCTATAGATAGGTCTTGATTAGGTCTACACAACTCTGTTGTCTTGAATCCATGGGTTAGGTGTTGATAGTCCTATGGTCGAAAAGGTCAACAAAAAAAATCGTTACAAAAATCTAGCAATGGTCTTGTCAATCTTTTGGCATAACACGAAAAACAAAAACATTGGTTTTCCAATTTTACTTCACAAACATTTCTGTTTTAAAAAAATACCATATTTAATAGATAACAGATTGGCCGCTTATTTTTTTATGAAGGACATTATCGAAATATACTGACGAGGAGCAATATGAAGAAAATGAATTGATAATTTATTCATTGCCAATCCCTTTCATATCCATCACCAGCGCCAGCTCCACATCTCAGGTGTTCAAACTCAGGTGTCCATTCGATAAATCATCTATAGACCTATAGCCACCAGGCAGTGATATTGTCCATGTTGTTTCCTCTTGGCTTTTAACCGTATCTTCCTGTCATTTTGTATTTTGGATACCAAAGCAATTATGTCGTTATTCTGGCGCATCTGCAGAGCGCGACTCGCATTCTCAGTTTGGCCCCTTTGTGCATTGTTGTGACTGCACGAGGCTCCAGGATGATTCTACAAAAGGGACGGTTAAAAATGAGCTACATCATATTGTTTGACAGAACGTTGCAGGTTGATAGAGTGGATTCTTCAAGGGGGTGAAAATGGCGAATTCCCAAAAAACGGCTGAGATCCTGCCTTCTGGTGGGTATAGCCTTGAGGGAATCACGGTGTCGACCGTGAAAAATCTAATTAGAGCTCGCATTTAAATGAAAAGTCATTTTTTAACTCAAGTATGACGTGGACACTTCCCTCTTCCTAGATGAAAAGAACAGTTTTACAGAGAATGGCTCATTTTTCTTAAATGTGGCGTGCTGATCATTCGGTGACGTAAAATAATTAACATAATAGCCGTAATTAAAAGCGCGCTAACAATTCCATTAATTCATCATAACGTTTTACTAACTTTCTGACCCAACTACTCTCCCATAATTAATTAAATGAGTTGCCTTTCAAAAATCTGTTTTCAAACGAATAGTTTTCACGTTAGGCTTTTGTTTAAACCATCTTGATTAGCGTGGTTAAACTCATCTCAACCTTACATAAAGAAATCACCAAATACATTCCGAAACGAGCTGTGGCGAGTGCCAAACAGACACAGGCATAGTGCTGATGATGCCAGGATCCTTAGCTCTTAATCCGCAACAGCTCCAAGTTTTACATAACTTATTTACTGGAAGGAAATGGTTTAAAATAATGAGAAAGCATCCTTTGATTCTGCCCAAGAATCATGACCAAGAAGAACGCACTGAGTCTTCTGTCAATGATTCGCGTTCCTCTGTGGAAAATAACACATTATTCGATGTCTAGGGCGTTTAGGCTGTTTTATGTTTGTGTTTTTATTCAGTAACAGTGGAAATAATGCAGCAGTATGTCTTATACAAGTACCGAGGATTAATATATGTTTGTGCGTAATTAATATATGGCCATGCGTAATTATACGCCCCATTATTGCTTTCAATTGCAGCCGCGTCTTTCCGTCCCGTTCCCATTCTAGGAATCTGTTTTCCTTCAGAGCACACATTCTCTCGCTCTCCCTCTTTCTGCCACACCTTTCAATTTCATCCTCGTCTCTTTTTATTTAAGCAATTTAATTAGGCAGAAATTCTATACCGTTTTGCTATCTGGGAGGTATTTGTTTCTGACCTTCCTGTGGTAATCACATTGCAACGCGGCGACGCGGTGACTGTATCCGCTCTGTCACCTGCTATCTGCTATCGCTACCGCGTCCTCTAATGGTTCATGGTGGAGAGAGTTAGCTTATTATTCTAAAAGGTTTTTGTCGGGCTAAGCCGTGCATGTGTGCTTAAATGTACATTTCATTAACAAACTGCAAAGATATAAAAGCGGATTTGTGAGGCTTCAAAAGATCACAGGGAGGACGGGTTCGATCTCCTATCACCTAGTTACATTGTCTGTCTTTCACGACACGCTGCATCTCGGATTTAAAGACGAAGGAGCCTTTTAGAATAGCCTACATCTGTTTCTAAACGTTTCTGAGATGCCCAAATCAAAATAACATAACATAGTATTACTCCCCCAAACAAACAATATGATGTATATATATATACAATATAGTGAAAAATGAAACAAACATGTTACGCAAACAGTTGCGTAGTGTCAGTGTAAATTATATATAGGACTGAATGGGTGAGCTGTGATTTCATCTGCTAAGTAGCCCGGTATTGATAGACTCCACATCACACAGGTCACCGGGTGCATGCTTGAGCAAGAGATTAGCACAATGCATGTCTAATCGGGGGCCTTGTCCCTTTTCACTGCGACACCATTATTAACGATATGATTTAATTAAGCCGACTTTTATTCAAACAAAAGGAGCAGCCACGTCAAAGGTGCAGCACTAGGCACGAGCCCCCTATGCCAGGTAGAATTAAAGGATAGAGAGAGAAGAACCTGGAGGTCGCGGCCGCGAGGCGCTTGTTTTTAGATTAAATGTCATCCAACCCCTCAATAACAAAATACAGGCTCGGGAATGAGGAATTTAATTATATTAGAATTGATGTAATATTAGATACTGAAATTGTAAAATATGTATTAGTAAAGGCCCATTTTCGATGTACCTAGCCTATATTATCCGAGGAAATTGTTATAAACAACAGAGCTATAATCTGGACTATTTCTAGCAACGTAAAATATTTCAAATATAATGGTTATAATATTGTAATAATATTGAACAATTATCAAATTAAAATAATCATAATATTTGTATTAATTTAGGCCTAATTGAGTTATTATAATAGTTGTATTTGTTGACCTAAATAAAGATGATGTGATCTACATAATAGTGTTTATAAGCAAATAATCTAAGTATTTGTGGTGGTGTCTAAGGGAGTTGTGGTTAGTGGTAGCGAAATCCTCACAGAACAATGCCAATGTGCACAGATTGCTGTTTAGCTTTTCAATGGAGACCAGAAGAGGAGCTTTGAACTGAGCAAAACTTGTCATGGTTAACTGCTACTCCGTTCCCATTGTAAAGTAATTTACACATTTTTGTTAGTTCTAATAGAGGGGTGGTAAGAATAATTGCTTCTGTTGTCAATTAAAATATATTTTCATTACGACAGGAGGTGTTTCAGACGGAATCAATAGGAAGTTATATTGCTTTGTGGCACATATATAGAGAATCTAAGATAGGAAGATACTATTGTTTTATTTATTCACAACAAAGCAAAGGCAGCTTTTGTAAATTAGCAATGAACATGTCCTATTTTAAATAGATAAACAGTGCTATGTGTCTGCCCGACCATCATCAGCCTATTTGCAGGCTATTATCAGAGCAGGGATGGTAATGATACTTCTCCTGACCCCCTCCACTCCACTCCACTACAATGACATCGGACAACATTTCTCACACAACGCAGGAAACGTTTAAACTTCTGTATTCGTTTCTACATCCTTTCTTGTGAACAACCCACATACACTGCGCACCTTCATGGTTGTGAATGGGGCCTTTGCATTCACCCGGTCCCGCATTTCCTACTTTTTCATATGCTAACACATGCAATGATTAGGTCGTTAACACCTCTGGCAAAACCCGTTGACAATTATTTATTTATTCTTTTCCATGGTTGTTTTCAGTATCCTTCTCACCTTCGACAAATCCACGGAATTAATCGTTTGAATATAGCCTTACATTCCATGGTGAAACTTGCACAATCCATCGTGAAATTTAAACTAGATTTTAGTTAGTATAATAGTAAAAAATAATACTAAGTAGGCTGTCTTTCACCAAAGGGTCTTATGCTTAAAGTAATAATTACACGTGAAGTCATTTGGGTATGGAGAAGGAAACTAAGAATTATAGACTCTCTTTTCCAATTTAATAAAAATGATTATATCCCATGCAACATAAAGACGAGCACACAATAATAACTAGAAGATATTCAATTAACTTAGCTGTCGACGTTTTCATTCAGCCGCTTTCAACACAAGCAATTTGTTTAAGCAAAGTTAAGATTTGGTTTTAGTGCAGCCGGGAGATATAATGCGCATCAGATCTTTCAATCATGTAGGCCACTTTTCACCCCCCACCCACCCACCCACCCACCAACCCACCCACTACCGTTAAATGGTCTATGACGGACGAACACAGACAGAAAGTAGTGGAAAGCAGCATTACTGTTGTCCCTTTGTTGACAAATCCATGAAACAACTTCAGTTTGCATGGTTTAGCAGGGGGACGTCTGACGTCACCCAATCACGTGGCGGCACTGATAGTATATCTTAAACTGAAAAAGTAATCTATCAGACAGTCCTTAAAACCGGCTTTAAAAGCATATGTCATTTTGACTTTGCACTCTTAAACCACTCTTACTAGGAAATAGCGATCGAAGGACATCGAGGCGTGAAGCGCACACACCAAAACCGTTAAGAAGACGACTAGGCTACTTGACTGGAGAAATATTTTCTGAAGTTTAAGTTTCTCTGGCAGGCCGGTCTGACCTGCATTTAGAATCCGGCGACATCCGATCTGACCGCAACGGACGGGCCGCGCGCACACCCTCACCTAGATCCCTGGTTGTTCTTCGGTAAAGTAAGCTGTGATGACCCTGTCTGGTGGCAACAGTGCCAACGACATGTCCGGTCAGACGGTGCTCACTGCCGAGGATGTGGATATTGACGTGGTCGGCGAAGGCGATGAGGGAATGGAGCGAGACAGCGACTGCGACAGCCAGGGGGGCATGCACGACCACTCGGAGGAGGTGGAGGAGATAGAAGTGAAGGACAGGTCCGGGAGTCCCTGCGAGAGCGCCGGGGAGGGAGAGACCAAAGCGGACGGCACTGAGAGCGCGTCGGGTGCCATGAGCAGCAAGCCGAAAAACAGTCTAGTGAAGCCCCCCTACTCCTACATCGCGCTCATCACCATGTCGATACTCCAGAGCCCGCAGAAGAAACTCACACTCAGCGGGATCTGCGAGTTTATCAGCAGCCGGTTCCCATACTACCGAGAGAAGTTTCCAGCCTGGCAGAACTCCATCCGCCACAACCTGTCGCTGAACGACTGCTTCGTGAAAATCCCGCGGGAGCCGGGCAACCCTGGTAAGGGCAACTACTGGACCCTGGACCCACAATCGGAAGATATGTTTGACAACGGCAGCTTCCTCAGGAGAAGGAAACGATTCAAGAGGCACCAGCCAGACATTCTCAGGGACCAGACAGCCCTCATGATGCAAAGTTTTGGGGCTTACAGTATTGGGAATCCTTACGGACGTCACTATGGAATTCACCCAGCCTACACCCATCCAGCGGGGATGTACCCTTACATGCACCCAGTAGGTCCCATGCTTCCCCCGACTGTCCCTCTCTTGTCCTCCGCTGAGCTGAACAGAAAAGCCTTCAACTCTCAGCTCAGCCCCAGCCTACAGATGCAGCTGAACAGTCTGAGCACCGCGTCTATGATCAAGTCCGAGCCCTCCAGTAGACCGTCTTTCAGTATAGAAAACATCATCGGGGTATCCACTTCCTCGAGTGCACAGACTTTCATGCGGCCTCCGGTGACTGTTCAGTCTGCGTTGTTGAGCGCACATGGCCTAACCAGGACAACAGCAGCTATTGCACCAATTCTTAGCATGCCATCTAATATCATGTCGGGACAGTTTTTACCCTCAGTAACGGCAGTGTCCAAATGGCCTCAATAGTCTCAATAAAATACTCACTTTTCTAGAGACTTGGGGGGGGGGGGGGGGGGGGGGGGGGACTGTACAGCACGAAATAGGCATGCAGCCCTGGAAGGTGTCCACCAATCTGTAGCCATGTAAAGACTAAACAAAGAGACAACAGCAAAGGAATGCTATCTGTACAGGTAATATTTGTACATATTTGTAAAAATAAATAATTTTACTTGTTTGACTTTTACTTATTTTATTTCGTTGTTTGAACTGTACAACAATTGTAGTTATAGCTCTCCTGATATTATTTTATATTTGATTTTGTAACTGGTAGCTAGCTCACTGTTAGTTTAAAATAATCAACACTTTTGCTTTGATATTTCATACATGATACAACATGTTCTTATTCTAAGTCTGGACAAATGGTCTGTTAATAAATTGAAATATATGTATTCTATGTATCTCTATTGTGTTGTAAACTGGAATAATTTGTTAATAAATCTAAAGAAAGAAGCATTAGCAGTATTCATTTTCTTTATGTAGTTTTTGAAATGTCTGATAGGTCTGCTTTGTGATATTTATTGAAACGTCTCTAATTGAAACCATTTTAATAGTAGGAAATAATCGGAAAAGTCCCTGGGATATGACAAATATCAGTACAGGTTTTGTAAACAAATAGGTATAAATGTTACCACAATAAACAATCAAAACAAACCAGGTGCATTTAATTTAAGGCCAATAATAAAGGTAGGCCTCTGAAACTCGAAACTTGAATATTTTTATTGCTACGACAATTAAGTGAGAGTGTAACGACGTGTTTATTACCGCGAGCAAGTAATGAATGAATCAACTGAAACACAGGCCATTTCCCATAAGCCTAGTTCAAATGTAATATCTATTAATATAAAATATGGCTATTGAATTTACAAATTAGGAAATGTTTACTTTAGTTTAATATCAATTCATTATACATTTCAATTTATAGTTAAATTCAACTGTTTTAAAGTTATTTTGTTGTTTATTGTGATATAATCTTGTTATCATTTGGCATGACAATAACTAGGCTACATCATTATAGCCGTTTTCTGCTAGTACCTTATGATGGCCTATTTACAATGTCAAAACAATTAAATAGATTTGATTTTGAATACCATATAGGCCTAAATACTAATCAGGAATTAGGCTACTTATAAGGCCACAGAACGCAGGATTCTGCCTCGTTATTTTATTACAGACAAAACTTAAAAACAAACATGAAATCATTAGAACTGGTATGAAGAAGATTTTGGTGGATCAAAATAGTAAAACATTTGATTATCAATAAGCTGTTACTAATGTTTTCAGTAACATTACTAACATGAAAATGAGAGTGGATTCACTCATGAGAAATGTTAAATGCAGTGCATATGCTCTTTAGCCTAACTGGTAAATGCCGAGACATTATGGTATCGTATTACAAGAGAAACCGAGAAGATATAAAATATGTTTGCATGTTGCTACTATAAAAGTAACACTTAATTTCACAGTTGTGTCTGGCTAATCAGTTTTACACAAACAGCAAATGGTTGACGGTGTGTGTGACCGGTGTCGATGCACAGGGGCTAGGGGGCTATTTTTAACTGATACTCATGGGAACAGAGAAAGGACTCTCTTCTTGAATTCACTTTCAGTCTGAAGAAGCTGCTGAGGCAGTGCTTCTCAATGACACTGGATAACGGGGCGCCCATTCTACGACTGGCTCCTTATTCCTTCAGATGAGACTACATTTTTATGCGCATTGCTCCGATGCCTCGCGTCAAAGCACAGTTTGATATCACATACCGCGAGTGATTTACAGGACGTAGCGGTGCAGGGGCTTCTCTTTTAAATAAAGCCTAGCTATAGATCTAATATGACGGCATACAAGCATTCATAGCCAGGCCTACTGGCGTGCGAGGACAAATAATGTATTGAAATGTAGACCTTCGGGCTTCTTTGTGAGGGGAGATTTGTAAAGGGAGCTAGGCCTACGTTCACTTCGATAGGCTGTTGATCCCATAATATCTTAATGCAATGTCTAATCGAAATGTGAATAAATGCTGCTTATCAACCGACGGTTGTTCATTAAAATGTTTACATCATTTTTAATTGCCAAGCTGGTTATTTTCCAACAAAACTATGACTAACAAATGCGTCTATATGTGTCTCATAATTACTACCATAATCTCCTTTATGTCTTGGGTAAAAGCAATACATGATCATTGAGTAGACATTATAACATTTGCTCTCTAGCAAAACAAAAACACCTGAGAAAATATATGCCATGCAATTACGGTATTAGTTTGTTAAGAAGATATCTTTATTCAATGGAGACATTCTGCTCAAACATTCTGTTAATTTACTGTTCAAACAATGTAATGTAGCCCACAATAACACACACATACCCGTTTAACAGCAATGACTTGTGAAAATCGCTAGGTGGCGTTTATTGACACCTTTATTCTTGGGCAAAGCGATTTAAACACAGAAACATCAGGCCTACATATCCTTCCAGGAGCATTACATGGGCGACTATCAGACATCAGTTGGCGTAAGTGGGCTATACTGAGAAGTTTGGGTCGATCTTATTTATCGTGAAGTAAGGACACTGAAACTGTTTAGATTCAACGGGTTTTAATTGTGTGTCTATTTTAGGGGCAGCTGGTGGGAAAGAGTTGACTCTTTAACAAGTGCAAGGTTATAATAGATCCCTGCTTTTTATATACCTGACGTCAAGTAATAACCTTCGATGGGTATTGCAACTGTGGACATCCGGAGCTCCTCCTCGAGTTATTACTATCAAGTTCTGCATATTCACAGAGACACACTGACGGGGCTGCAAACTCATTTTGACATTTCACAATCCTCAAAGTAATTGGCTGCATAATGTAAGCCTAAATATTAGGACAAAGTTGATACCTTTACATTGTATTCTTGTACAGTCTCAAGTTGCTTGGACGGACTGCTGTGTAGGATTTGTAAGTCGTTTCATATTGTACCCAAAAGCAGAATTGCCTTTCCCATAATACATAATTTGAAATGGAACGAAATGGGAGCCCATATAAAGGTAGGCTATTTTGACTTGAAATAAGAAAAAAAAAAACAAGCCTATTTATGGAAAATAATAACGAGAACATTGTATTAATAACATTCTAGTAGACTACTATCTCAAATGTGGTGAGGCTAATAATCATACTGACATATGCTACATCTTCTCCAACGAAATGGCTTACAACAAGCGAAGGATGATGACCCGCGCTCAAATGTTTGGATGCATTTCCGTTTTAGGGAGGCCTAAAAGCCTACAGCATAGGGAAATGGAAAGCGGGATACCTCGTCAGTTGTACAACTGAATGCCTTCAACTGAAATGTGTCTTCCGCATTTAACCCAAGCCCCCTGAATCCGAGAGATGGGCTGTATAGAGCTCTGTTGAAAGTTTCTGGGCTTTGTAGATAGCGCGGCGCTCACACTCACACACAACGCTGACCTTTGTAGCTGCACCTGCTCTCGAGCGCTGCACAGGTGGGTTGTATGGGTAGTGAGAACAAGCGGTTCCCACAACCCCCGAAACACACTCAACACTGACAGCACAAACAGCATGGACCACCACAGAGGTGCTCACAATCTACTTGACATAACAGAAATAGTTTTGAATGACTACAGAAGGTACATTTGGACTTTAAACGAAATCTTTCCTGAGCAGCATCAGCAAAGGCATTTTGAGTGAAAAATCGAATACTATTAACACAGTAGTCTATTCTTAATTTTGTTAGACACGTTTTTTGTAAATGGATGTTTATGCACAGTTGTGTCATAAAGTTGTGTCCTAAATGTTTGTTTTTCACATATACTAGGCCTACAATACATAAAACAAAGAACACAAGACAATTAGAATATGTACACAAAGAAAGAGGGGCTTTACAGGCCTTCTTCGTCTGGTGAACAGCAAACACATTGGATACTCACAAAAAACGACCTCTCTAATATGGAGCTCAAATATCTCAAATATTGCAGATGATATGACACATTCCCACTCTATTTTCTACTGTAATCTTTGTTAGCTATAAAACGTGTTTCAGTTGGGAATGTTTATTTTATCTAGCCTTTATTTTTACAAGGAAGAATACTTCATTCATCCATTTTCCAGATGACACATTGCTTATTGCTTAAATTCCAGGTGAGGCATTCCCACAATAACCTCTCTATTTTGTAGACCTATTTCCCACTGTTTCTTTAAAAAATCAGACTACTTTATTGATCCATTTCCCTTGTCCAAGGAGAAGTGTTTGAGTTGATCCAAAGCGCAATTTACTGGGAGTGTGTGTGTGTGTGTGTGTGTGTGTGTGCGTGTGTGTGTAATGAAATCTACAAATACATTTCAATAATTACCTCTGATCTATGACAAATGGTCAATAATGAACTGTGTTTATTACCTGTGCAAATACAACAAAATGGTTACACATTATTATTATGGTTGCATACCTGGTTGTTGCTTTAACTTCCACTGGCATTTTGCTATTACAATGTTGCTATTGTCATGATACTATGTTAGAGTTACTTAGCTACTTACTTAATTCATCTCTTCATCCAGTAAAGTCCAGAAACATTATCAGTCCTTGGTCAGCCTGGTGATGAGGAGGATGATGATGATGATGATGAGGGTACTTCATTCCTTTATCTCCATCTACACAACCGTTCCCCAATCCATATAGGATATAAGAAATAACCATACGGACAAGGCTTACAGTGCATTGACAGCTAAGGCACAAGGCTGTGGAGAATCCTTCTCCACATCCATTCCCCACTGTATTGGACTGGTAGAAAACATAGGTCAGGTAAAAACCATAGACTCCAGTGGCATTTGCACGCAAAGCACAAGGATGAATTGGTTAATCTCCTTCTCCACAACCATGGCCCTCTCTATTCCATTGTGGCACATGTGTTAGTGTAAATACAATTATTATCTATCCATCCATCCATCCATCCATCTTCAGCTGAAGTTGGAAGTTTACATACACCTTAGCCAAATACATTTAAACTCAGTTTTTCACAATTCCAAACATTTAATCCTAGCAAAAATTCCTGGTTTTAGGTCAGTTAGGATCACCACTTTATTTTAAGAATGTGAAATGTCAGAATAATAGTAGAGAGAATGATTTATTTCAGCTTTTATTTATTTCATCACATTCCCAGTGGGTCAGAAGTTTACATACACTCAATTCATATTTGGTAGCATTGCCTTCAAATTGTTTAACTTGGGTCAAACGTTTTGGGTAGCCTTCCACAAGCTTCCCACAATAAGTTGGGTGAATTTTGGCCCATTCCTCCTGACAGAGCTGGTGTAAACTGAGTCAGGTTTGTAGGCCTCCTTGCTCGCACACACTTTTTCAGTTCTGCCCACAAATGTTCTATAGGATTGAGGTCAGGGCTTTGTGATGGCCACTCCAATACCTTGACTTTGTTGACCTTAAGCCATTTTGTCACAACTTTGGAAGTATGCTTGGGGTCATTGTCCATTTGGAAGACCCATTTGGACCAAGCTTCAACTATTTTTGTTTCATCCGACCAGAGGACATTTCTCCAAAAAGTACCATCTTTGTCCCCGTGTGCAGCTGCAAACCGTAGTCTGGCATTTTTATGGCGATTCTGGAGCAGTGGCTTCTTCCTTGGTAAGCGGCCTTTCAGGTTATGTCGATATAGGACTTGTTTTACTGTGGATATAGATACTTTTGTACCTGATTCCTCCAGCATCTTCACAAGGTCCTTTGCATTTAATTTGGGATTGATTTGCACTTCTCGCACCGAAATACGTTCATCTCTAGGAGACAGAACGTGTCTCCTTCCTGAGCGGTATGACGGCTACGTGGTCCCATGGTTTTTATACTTGCGTACTATTGTCTGTACAGATGAACGTGGTACCTTCAGGCTTTTGGAAATTGCTCCCAAGGATGAACCAGACTTGTGGAAGTGTACAATTTTTTTTTTAGTCTTGGCTGATTTATTTTGATTTTCCCATGACATCAAGCAAAGAGGCACTGAGTTTGAAGGTAGGTCTTGAAATACATCCACAGGTACACCTACAATTGACTCAAATGATGTCAATTAGTCTATCAGAAACTTCTAAAGGCATGACATCATTTTCTGGAATTTTCCAAGCTGTTTATAGGCACAGTCAACTTAGTGTATGTAAACTTCTGACCCACTGAAATTGTGATACAGTGAATTAATTATAAGTGAAATAATCTGTCTGTAAACAATTGTTGGAAAAATGACTTGTGTCATGCACAAAGTAGATGTCCTAACCGACTTGCCAAAACTGCAGTTTGTTAACAAGAAATTTGTGGAGTGGTTGAAAAACGAGTTTTAATGACTCCAACCTAAGTGTATGTAAACCTCCGACTTCAACTGTATCTATCAATTTCTCTATCTATCCATTTCTCTATCCATCTATCTATCTACCTTCATGTATCATTCCAAACATGAAGGTAAAGAAACAACCAAAGCCTGGGTCTGTGACTGAAATGACATCCTATTCCCTATATAGTGCACTAGTGAATAGGGTGCCAGTTTGGACATTGTGCATTGTCAAGCAATAATGAACGCCTTCATTATAGCATTATAGCAGGGGTGACAAGCCAGGCCAGATCATAGACAGTAAATGTAGATACAGCAGTTATTGAATATTTAAAAGGCGCAGAGATTAAGCAATAAATGACAAAGTAAAGCTGGCACACCAGGGTATTAATAACTAATGGCCACCAATGAGTTATAGGCTTCTCATTGTAATGAAAGTGTCATTGCAAATCAGCAGTTGTCCAAGGTTATTATTATTTATAAATAATTGATGCATGAACCACAAAGAAGTGATGTGTTTCATCCAACAACTTCTCACACCTCGGAATGGAAACATAGACATGGTTGTAGATGTCACCAGACTGAAAGGTCATACAGGATGTGCCTCTAGGCAGATAGACAGTATACTGGGGGTGACAACAAGCACCTTGGTACTGATATTGTGCGACAGAATTGACATATTCATAAACTACCTCCTATTGCTGTCACATATTGTTACCTCTCTTGTTTGTCAATCCTTCATAGAGAATCATGCCTTGTCATAGCACTCACTGAAGTCTCAGACTATAGGCATTGTTTTATCATGTGGGTCAAAATAATGGCTAAAATTACTGTCTACTAGTTAATGTAACCTCAAACCAACTGCCTAAGCCCATGTGGCCAATTACTTTTTATTTAACCCTCATTTAACTAGGTAAGTCAGTTAAGAACAAATTCTTATTTACAATGACGGCCTACCCCGGCTAAACCCTGATGATTCTGGGCCAATTGTGTGCCGCACTATGGGATTCCCAATCACGGCCGGATGTGATACAGCCTGGATTCGAACCAGGGACTGTAGTGACACCACTGAGATGCAGTGCCTTTGACTGCTAAGCCACTCGGGAGCCCCTTAGAAAAAAAAGTGTTCCAAAAAGGTTATTCAGCTGTCCCCATAGTGGAACCCTTTTTGGTTCCAGGTAGAAACCTTTTGGGTTACAGGTAGAACCCTTGGTGGAAAGGGTTTTTACATGGAACCCAGAAGGGTTACACCTAGAACCAAAATGGTTCTACCTGAACCAAAAAGGGTTATTCAATGGGTCCTCTATGGGGACAGCCGAAGAAACCTTTTAGGTTCTAGATAGCACCTTTTTCTAAGAGTGTATTGGTTAGCCTACTTGTGGAAAAACTGGTTCCTTCAATGTCCAAATCACATATTTGAACAAATAGCCAAAGTAGCTAAATCCTTCACTATCAATCCTCTTTTCGTCACTATTTGTGCATATTGACATATAATGTGATATTGTCGGTTTCGGTTTATTCTGCTTTTGATTGAAATCGAATATTCTCTATCGTCAGCATCATCCAGCTCTGACCAAAAAAAGAACCGAGTTACCACGACACGTCACTCAACTGGCGCCTGCGCTGACGTGTTCAGGAAGTGTTAACTACAATCCTGCACGGAAGCTGCAACATGCATCGAGAATTATAGCATTTCGTTGCCAATAATAACGCTGTTGTATAGTATCGGTCATGGAGAACTGGAGCCTTGTGTCCATTTGTGTTTTGTTCGGTCTTACGGCAAGATGGGCTGTATCCTTGAACTCGTATTCAGGTAGGAAGTGGACCGTAGCTAGCTTTATGCTAATGTTGCACCTGCAGGGCTCACTGACAGCCCCCTGTTTCATAGCTACATAGTTAGCTAGAAATCCTTGCCAGCTTGCATTGTAAACTTGTCAAATTGTTGATTTTGAGTGGTAAAATGCAACCGGTATTTTGGTGAAATGATTATTCACATTAGCTTGCTAGAGACATAAACACGAGTCCGATTACTAGCTAGCCACTGTTCAACAGCAGGACTGTAATCTCGTTCTCTGCATATTTCATCTAGCTAGCTAGCTATTATTATTCAGCAGCATTTTTACCCATTTCTCTTATTTTCAGGGGCAGGCAAACCACCCATGTTCGGGGACTATGAAGCTCAAAGGCACTGGCAAGAAGTGACATACAATCTGCCTGTTCATGAATGGTTGGTCTATGCAGCTGTCTATGGTCCTGTCTTGCATCTTTGTGTGTTCTTATAAAGTTTCTAAGCAATAGTTAGGATAACTTAATGTTGTTTTCATCCTTCAGGTACTTCAACACTACAGACAACAACCTAAACTACTGGGGTTTGGACTATCCCCCTCTCACAGCCTACCACAGCCTGCTCTGTGCACATGTGTAAGTCTGAGGGCACACACACAAACATCAGGATCATGGGTTTGATTTCTGCTGGGGCCACCGTATGAAAATGTATGCACACAGTACTGCAATATATATTATGAATGTTATCATTATTATATTACTTTGTTGTGCTTTCCTGCAGGGCCAAGCTGATAAACCCAGACTGGGTGGAGTTGCATGCGTCTCGAGGTCATGAAAGCTATGGACATAAGTTGTTTATGAGAGCCACGGGTAAGACTGCTGACAGACAGGTTAAAGAACAGTACACATCAACACTACTGAAATACAGGTTTAAGAACAGTAAACATCAACACTACTGACAGACAGGTTAAAGAACAGTAAACATCAACACTACTGACAGACAGGTTAAAGAACAGTACACATCAACACTACTGAAATACAGATTTAAGAACAGTAAACATCAACACTACTGAAATACAGATTTAAGAACAGTAAACATCAACACTACTGACAGACGGGTTAAAGAACAGTACACATCAACACTACTGACAGACAGGTTAAAGAACAGTACACATCAACACTACTGACAGACAGGTTAAAGAACAGTACACATCAACACTACTGACAGACAGGTTTAAGAACAGTAAACATCAACACTACTGACAGACGGGTTAAAGAACAGTACACATCAACACTACTGACAGACGGGTTAAAGAACAGTACACATCAACACTACTGACAGACAGGTTAAAGAACAGTAAACATCAACACTACTGACAGACGGGTTAAAGAACAGTAAACATCAACACTACTGACAGACGGGTTAAAGAACAGTAAACATCAACACTACTGACAGACGGGTTAAAGAACAGTAAACATCAACACTACTGACAGACGGGTTAAAGAACAGTAAACATCAACACTACTGACAGACGGGTTAAAGAACAGTAAACATCAACACTACTGACAGACAGGTTAAAGAACAGTAAACATCAACACTACTGACAGACAGGTTAAAGAACAGTAAACATCAACACTACTGACAGACAGGTTAAAGAACAGTAAACATCAACACTACTGACAGACAGGTTAAAGAACAGTAAACATCAACACTACTGACAGACAGGTTAAAGAACAGTAAACATCAACACTACTGACAGACGGGTTAAAGAACAGTAAACATCAACACTACTGACAGACAGGTTAAAGAACAGTAAACATCAACACTACTGACAGACAGGTTTAAGAACAGTAAACATCAACACTACTGACAGACAGGTTAAAGAACAGTAAACATCAACACTACTGAAATACAGGTTTAAGAACAGTAAACATCAACACTACTGAAATACAGGTTTAAGAACAGTAAACATCAACACTACTGAAATACAGGTTTAAGAACAGTAAACATCAACACAACTGACAGACGGGTTAAAAAACAGTACACATCAACACTACTGACAGCCAGTTTAAATAATAGTACAGGTTAAAGAACCCCCCCCCACCCCCCGCACCCGCTGTTGGTTGAGTGACGAGCATCACATAGGAGTGAGACACCAACGAAGAGCATAGTGATTCATTTGTGGGACTGAATATATGTATCTTTGCTCAGTTCTTGTTGCAGATCTGCTGATATACATTCCTGCTGTTGTTCTTTACAGTTTTTACCTCAGTGAAGGATCAAACAAAAAGAAGGTATGTCGGACTTATGACATTTACATTCCCTCTATTTGATGTGTAACTCAAAATAAGTGCAGTCTCAGTTTTGAGAATTACAAAAACAAAGATACTGTATTAGTTAGGCATTACCTGCCCGTCTCACTATAATGTGTGTTGTGTTCTCTTCTTGCCTAGGTCTGCACAGTCCTCTGTATCCTGCTCTATCCAGGCCTTATTCTAATCGACTACGGGCATTTCCAGTATCCTTTAAAAACCCCGGCTGTTTCTATCACTGGATCATATTATTCTTATGTCAAAATCATGACCATCTCTTGTCATCCCAGGTGCTGTGCATTCGGAAAGTATTCAGACCCCTTGACTTTTTCCAAATTTTGTTTTGCGTTACAGCCTTATTCTAAAAATGATTAAATACACATTTTCCATGAAATCTACACATAATAACCCATAATGACAAAGCTAAAACAGGTTTAGAATTTTTAGCAAATTTATTACCAAAAAATAATAATACCCTATTTACATAAGTATTCAGACCCTTTGCTATGAGACTCGAAATTGAGCTCAGGTGCATCCTGTTTCCATTGATCATCCTTGAGATGTTTCTACAACTTGTTAGGAGTCCACCTGTGGTAAATTCAATTGGTTGGACATGATTTGGGAAGGCACACACCTGTCTATATAAGGTCCCACAGTTGACAGTGCATGACAGAGCAAAAACCAAGCCATGAGGTCGAAGGAATTGTCCATAGATCTGGGAAAGGGTACCAAAAAAATTCTGCAGCATTGAAGGTTCCCAAGAACACAGTGGCCTCCATCATTCTTAAATGGAAGAAGTTTGGATCCACCAAGACTCTTTCTAGACCTGGCCGCCCTGCCAAACTGAGCAATCGGGAGAAGGGCCTTGGTCAGGGAGGTGACCAAGAACCCGATGGTCACTCTGACAGAGCTCCAGAGTTCCTCTGTGGAGATGGGAGAACCTTCCAGAAAGACAACCATCTCTGCAGCCCTCCACCAATGAGGCCTTTATGATAGAGTGGCCAGACGGAAGCCACTCCTCAGTAAAAAGCACATGACAGCCCGCTTGGAGTTTGTCAAAAGGCACTTAAAGGACTCAGATCATGAGAAACAAGATTCTCTGGTCTGATGAAACCAAGATTGAACTATTTGGCCTGAATGCCAAGCGTCACGTCTGGAGGAAACCTGGCACCATCCCTACGGTGGCAGCATCATGCTGTATGTTTTTCAGTGGCAGGGACTGGGAGACTAGTCAGAATCGAGGGAAAGATGAACGGAGCAAAGTAGAAGAGAGATCCTTGATGAAAACTTGCTCCAGAGCACTCAGGACCTCATACTGGGGGCAAAGGTTCACCTTCCAACAGGACAACGACCCTAAGTACACAGCCAATACAATGCAGGCTTCGGGACAAGTCTCTGAAGGTTTTTGAGTGGCCCAGCCAGAGCTCAGATTTGAACCTGATCAAACATCTCTGGAGAGACCTGAAAATAGCTGTGGAGAGACGCTCCCCATCCAACCCGACAGAGCTTGATAGGATCTGCAGAGAAGAATGGGAGAAACTCCCCAAATACAGGTGTGCCAAGCTTGTAGCGTCATACCCAAGAAGATTCGAGGCTGGGATCGCTGCCAAAGTTGCTTCAACAAAGTACTGAATAAAGGGTCTGAATACTTGTAAATGTTATATTTCAGTTTTTTCAAAAATGTTAAAATAACTGTTTTTGCTTTGTCATTATGGGGTATTGTATGTACACTGCTCAAAAAAATAAAGGGAACACTTAAACAACACAATGTAACTCCAAGTCAATCACACTTCTGTGAAATCAAACTGTCCACTTAGGAAGCACTGATTGACAATAAATTTGCTGTTGTGCAAATGGAATAGACAACAGGTGGAAATTATAGGCAATTAGCAAGACACCCCCAATAAAGGAGTGGTTCTGCAGGTGGTGACCACAGACCACTTTTCTCAGTTCCTATGCTTCCTGGCTGATGTTTTCACTCTAGTGGTAGCATGAGACGGAGTCTACAACAAACACAAGTGGCTCAGGTAGTGCAGCTCATCCAGGATGGCACATCAATGCGAGCTGTGGCAAGAAGGTTTGCTGTGTCTGTCAGCGTAGTGTCCAGAGCATGGAGGCGTTACCAGGAGACAGGCCAGTACATCAGGAGACGTGGAGGAGGCCGTAGGAGGGCAACAACCCAGCAGCAGGACCGCTACCTCCACCTTTGTGCAAGGAGGAGCAGGAGGAGCACTGCCAGAGCCCTGCAAAATTACCTCCAGCAGGCTACAAATGTGCATGTGTCTGCTCAAACGGTCAGAAACAGACTCCATGAGGGTGGTATGAGGACCCAACGTCCACAGGTGGGGGTTGTGCTTACAGCCCAACACCGTGCAGGACGTTTGGCATTTGCCAGAGAACACCAACATTGGCAAATTCGCCACTGGCGCCCTGTGCTCTTCACAGATGAAAGCAGGTACACACTGAGCACATGTGACAGACGTGACAGAGTCTGGAGACGCCGTGGAGAACGTTCTGCTGCCTGCAACATCCTCCAGCATGACCGGTTTGGCAGTGGGTCAGTCATGGTGTGGGGTGGCATTTCTTTGGGGGGCCGCACAGCCCATGTGCTCGCCAGAGGTAGCCTGACTGCCATTAGGTACCGAGATGAGATCCTCAGACCCCTTGCTGGTGCGGTTGGCCCTGGGTTCCTCCTAATGCAAGACAATGCTAGACCTCATGTGGCTGGAGTGTGTCAGCAGTTCCTGCAAGAGGAAGGCATTGATGCTATGGACTGGCCCGCCCGTTCCCCAGACCTGAATCCAATTGAGCACATCTGGGACATCATGTCTCGCTCCATCCACCAACGCCATGCCATGTTGCACCACAGACTGTCCAGGAGTTGGCGGATGCTTTAGTCCAGGTCTGGGAGGAGATCCCTCGGGAGACCATCCGCCACCTCATCAGGAGCATGCCCAGGCGTTGTAGGGAGGTCATACAGTCACGTGGAGGCCACACACACTACTGAGCCTCATTTTGACTTGTTTTAAGGACATTACATCAAAGTTGGATCAGCCTGTAGTGTGGTTTTCCACTTTAATTTTGAGTGTGACTCCAAATCCAGACCTCCATGGGTTGATAAATTAGATTTCCATTGATCATTTTTGTGTGATTTTGTTGTCAGCACATTCAACTTTGTAAAGAAAAAGGTATTTAATAAGAATATTTCATTCATTCAGATCTAGGATGTGTTATTTTAGTGTTCCCTTTATTTTTTTGAGCAGTGTATATTGATGAAGGAAAGAAATCTGTAATTTATTTTAGAATAAGGCTGTAATGAAAGAAAATGTGGAAAATGTCAAGGGGTCTGAAAATATTTTCAGAAAGCACTGTATGTTCAGCCAGTGTGAATATAAATGAGATGAATCATGGTAGAAGCAGTTTGATTGGAGACGAGGATTTGTATGAATGAGGCATAGCAGAGCATCCGGTAACAGTACCATCATGACTATGTATTCTTTAACTGGGCGTCAGATATAACAGTATAAGCCTGGGGCTGGCCCTATGGGGTGTGGTGGTTCTGGGTCTGGGCTGGGACGTGCTGGGCTCTCTGGCCTTCGTCCTGTCCCTCAACTACAAACAGATGGAGCTCTACCACTCCCTACCCTTCTTCTGCTACTTACTGGGCAAGTGTTTCAAGCAGGGCCTGGCAGGCCAAGGGTGAGTTAGCTGACTTAGACTTATACCCCTGGCTAAGAGGGTTTGTGTGAATGGGACTGTGTGTGTGGCGAGATGATATACAGTGGGGTCCGAAATTATTGACACCCCTGATAAAGATGAGCAAACATGACTGTATAAAATATATAAATTATAAAAATACTGAACTATATTGTATGCTGAAAACAATTGGGAATATATATTATTTTATACTAATACAATTGCTCAAAGAGGTAGGGGTCAAAATTGACACCCATTTTCAATACCTTACCTTGTGAGGATAACCACACTGAGCCTTTTTAAAAATGTTTTATGAGCCGGAGAACCCGTTGGGAGGGATATGTGTGGCCAAGAGCTCAATTTTCATGTCATTTGACCAAATAACTGGTTCCAATCCAAGTGCCAATGCCGTTTAGCAAACTCCAGGCGTTTACATTTGTTGGACGACATGAAAATAGAGCTCTTTGGCCACACACACTAGTGGTGGATTTGGCGTCAAAATTACAATGTATGAGCAGAAAATAACACCATACCTACTGTAAAATATGGTGGTGGATCTTTGGTGTTATGGGGTTATTTTGCTTCCACTGGTCCTGGGGCCTTTGTTAAGGTCAACAGCATCATGAACGTTACCCAGTATCAGGACATTTCAGCCCAAAACTTGGTTGCCTCTGCCATGACTTGTCCACAAGTGGATCTTCCAGCAAGACAATAACCCCAAACATACATCAAATCCAAAAATAAATGGTTAATTGACCAATAAATCAACATTTTGCAATGGCCATTTCAGTCTCCGGACTTGAACCCCATTGAAAACCTGTGGTTTGTTTCAAGTTTTAATGTCACATGCACAAGTACTGTGAAATGCCTTTCTTGCTAACTCAAAACCCAACATTGCAATAATCAATAACAATGTATTACTAGAAAACAATAACAAGAGAAATAAGAGTAAGAAATATGAAACACAGTCAGTGAGTAAGCATACTACATACAGGAAATATTTAAAGTCAGTTCCAATACCATATATACAGGTTCAGGGATACTGGAGTGATGGAAGTAGATATGTATAGGGGGAAGGTGACTATATACAGGTTCAGGGATACTGGAGTGATGGATGTAGATATGTATAGGGGTAAGGTGACTAGGCAAAAGGATATACGATAAACACAGTAGCAGCAGCTTGAATGTGAGTGGCTGTGCGTGTGTGTAGAGTCAGTATAAATGTACCATACCAATCAAAAGTTTGGACACACCTACTCATTCAAGGGTTTTTCTTTATTTTTACTATTTTTCTACATTGTAGAATAATAGTGAAGACAAACTATGAAATAACACATGGAATCGTGTAGTAGTGAGGTAGTCTCCTGGAATACATTTCAATTAACACGTGTGCCTTGTTAAAAGTTCATTTGTGGAATTTCTTTCCTTCTTAATGCATTTGAGCCAATCAGTTGTGTTGTGACAAGGTAGGGGTGGTATACAGAAGATAGCGTTATTTGGTAAAAGACCAAGTTCATTGTTATGGCATGAACAGCTCAAATAAGTAAAGAGAAACGACAGTCCATTGTTACTTTAAGACATGAAGGTCAGTCAATCAAACTCATGAAAGTTTCTTCAAGTACAGTCGCAAAAACGATCAAGCGCTATGATGAAACTGGCTCTCATGAGGACCGCCACAGGAAAGGAAGACCCAGAGTTACCTCTGCTGCAGAGGATAAGTTCATTCGAGTTACCAGCCTCAGAAATTTCAGCCCGAATAAATGTTTCACAGAGTTGAAGTAACAGACACATCAACCTTTCAGGGGAGACTTTGTGAATCAGGCCTTCATGGTCGAATTGCTGCAAAGAAACCACTACTAAAGAACACCAATAAGAAGAAGGGACTTGCTTGGGTCAAGAACATGAGCAATGGACATTAATTAGACCGGTGGAAATCTGTCCTCACAAAAACACTGGCAGGTTTTTGTGAGAGACAGAGTAGGTGAACGGATTATCTCTGCATGTGTGGTTCCCACTGTGAAGCATGGAGGAGGCGTGATGGTGCTTTGCTGGTGACACTGTTGGTGATTTATTTAGAATTCAAGGCACACTTCCCCAGCATGGCTACCACAGCATTCTGCAGCGATACGCCATCCCATCTCCTTTGTGCTTAGTGGGACTATCATTTGTTTTTCAACAGGACAATGACGCAAAACACACCTCCAGGCTATTTGGCTAAGAAGGAGAGTGATGGAGTGCTGCATCAGATGACCTGGCCTCCACAATCACTTGACCTCAACCCAATTGAGATGGTTTGGGATGAGTTGGACCGCAGAGTGCAGGAAAAGCAGCCAACAAGTGCTCAGCATATTTGGGAACTCCTTCAAGACTGTTGGAAAAGCATTCCAGGTGAAGCTGGTTGAGAGAATGCCAAGAGTGTGCAAAGCTCTCAAGGCAAAGGGTGGCTACTTTGAAGAATTTTGATTTGTTAAACACTTTTTTGGTTACATGATTCCATATGTGTTTTTTCATAGTTTTGATGTGTTCACTATTATTCGACAATGTAGAAAATAGTAAAAATAAAGAAAATTGAATGAGTAGGTATGTCAACTTTTGACTGGTACTGTATGTGCATATTATGTGTGAGTCAGAAGATGGAGTGTGTGTGTGTAGGGCCCTGTGAGTGTGCATAGAATGCAAATATTGAGATAAAAGGTAAATAAAGATACAAGGTGAACTCGGTCTGTGAATTGAAGAGGGCAGTCCGTAAGCGCAGATAAAGGATATCTAGGAAGTATTCTGTATGGAGGAATGGTCTAAGATCCCTCCCAAAAGCATTAAACATCAGATTATATTATATTCATCATTCACTGAATCAGCATGATTGTTTTTAAAGTAATACCCAGAATCAATCATTTTCTGTCACCAGTGGACAAAACATGGAAAGGGCTATGCAGACTTTTCTGAAATGCAAATCAATATTTAATTTCAGAATTGGTTAAAATTAGGTTAGGGTCAGGGTTAAGGGTTGGGTTTAGGCTACAGTTAACGCTAGTCGGTTTGCAAGCCAGAAAAGTCTGTATAGCCCTTCCCACAAAACATGGCCCCATAAAGTAGCCTACATTTTCTCCAAAACAGAGTAGTTACTGAGGTGAGCCAATCAGATTGGATGACTGTTTCTAGTGTCCCCACATTTGTTTATCTAGTAACAATGTACCAAGGGCTAATGGATAGCTAGATTAGATGGGCAGGGGAAGATATGTCCAGATGACATTATGGCCATGCCCAAGCTCCTCGGCTGTTCCTGTGTGTGCAACTTTACCGCCACACAGCTACTATAGCTGACCTACTGTGAAAGACTTTTAGCTGACGCATGGTTTTCCCAACATATATTGACTAACTTGGGATGTGGATAGTTCCACTCACAGCTGTTGTGATGCGAGAGATGTGAGATTCAGCCAATTAATACTGTTGACAATACGAATGATCATGTTTCACTGCTTTACAGTACATATCAGCGTAGCCAGTTTTGGGTATCTTAGACCGTGTGTAAGTTTATGTTTTGGGTATTTGACCGTTTCAAAGGTTCGGTGTACTTTATCATTTGTTTTCTCATCCACCACCCACCCAGGCTGTTCCTGCTAGTCAAGATCGCTGTAACAGTCCTGGTGACCTTTGCCCTCTGCTGGCTGCCCTTCCTGTCTGACCCTGGCCAGATCCTGCAGGTGGTGCACCGCCTTTTCCCTGTGGGGCGAGGCCTATTCGAGGTACGTACAAAAAGGTTTCAGTATTCAAGGCAATTAGTCATACTATCAAGTCAAGTGGTTTCCCTAACATTCTGCGACGTGAGTCACCTAAAGCTTGTAGAATGTTCTGGAGACCAACAGAGTAACCCAAACCAGATTCTCCACCCACAGCCCAATTTTGAGAGACCACACTATCTGCCAAGTTGAAATCAGTTGGTGTTAGAAAGACGAGGAGGTTTATGGTAGTCAACAAAGTGCTGCCCTCGTAGACAGGAGTGGTATCCTGCGCCTCCTGTTCTTCACAGCCTACATGCTCTTACAGACACACACACACACACAACCTGCTACCCTCCATCAATTCCTCTGTGCTTAGCCAATTGGAAATGGATCTCCTGCAGGATCAAAGAAAACAGAGGAATAAAATGGTGAAAGGTCAGAAGATCAGGTTTGCTCTATCTGGGGGGGGGTTGTAGTGACTGGGGGGGTAAAGATAAATCTAACACATTTACTGCCAGGGTATTTTCAGCACATCATTGCGGGGCCATGTTTTAGCCGTGTGATGCATGGTTCGGTGCCAAGGGCCAACACTATGCGTGTCAGAGTGCATCCGTTCGTTGTGCAAAACGTTGGCAGCTAAACTGCTGCGTCCTTGAAAAGTGAACTTACACGCGTGTATGTACACACAGCAAGGCCACACAGGAGGAGAGGTGCAGAGGGGGGAAATGAAAAACTGATGGACAGTGATGGCTCACACTGGGGACATTAGTTAGAACATATTGAAAGCATGTCATGGTTGAGCTGCTGAGGTAACACCGTTACGGGAGCGGTGTAGAGGTGGTTGGCAGCTCAGAGGCCAAGGCCAGCTGCTCTAGTTTTGGAAGCCTGCCCTGTGCCCTGCACCCATTCCCCAAGGTGCGGTGATGTGAGAAGTAATTGAAAATTAAACAGTCAGACTTGTGCAGTGTCTTGTCACAAGGAAACAGAATCAATCAAATGTATTTTCTGGTACTGTCCAACGGTGGCTCGCTTTTGGAGTCAGGTCCAGGAATGGTTGTTATGTCATAATACCAGGGTTCCGATGGACCTGCAAACTGTATTGTTAGGGGATCTGAAAAACCACGATCAGTCAATGGGATATATCATTATACTCTTGGGTAAAGTATTTATCTTTAGGGCAATATCGGTAGAAATCTTACACTACCCCCCCCCCCCCCCAAAAAAAAAGGCTATGTGAGGTTGGTCATGCTGGCAGTATGCCTGACAGTTATTTATTTATGAAATGATACAAACATAATACACAAAGTGTGGGTGACTCTATACCCCGTGGTGCGAGGGTCTCCAGGAGAAGCCTGCCTGAACTTATTGTGAAGTTGTGCACGTAAGCAGAAGCCGGACTGGGACAAGCAGACAGGGCGAGAAGGGGTGGTGGGGAAGGTTGAGGGGGTGAGGAGGGTAAGTTGTACGTTTACCCACCACGCAGCACTCTGACCGTCTGTTTTCCTGCTTCACAAAAATGACACCAAATTCTGCAGCCTATGAAATTCCAAGCTGGTTTATAGGTGAAGAGTGACGCCATCGGCACTTACCACATTTGCAGCCGAACCCCAGGTTCCTGTGTTGCCCTCAGCCGAGGCGGCATTGGAGGACATTCCGATAGGGTCGTTATTTGGGGGGGGGGGGGGGGGGGGGGGGGCTACAAGGGGGTGTGTTTGAGGAGAGATGGGGCCTCGGCGTCTGCAGGACGGACAGCCTGCTGACTGGGCCTGTCTGTAACCTCCACACACACAGCTGTGCTCTGAGCAGCTGTAGAAAGCCAAGTGGACCGCATAGAAATCCACCCTATAGAAAAGACCACACTATTACGAGACATGATTAGACTACAGTGATCTATGCATTGTATTTCTACTTTGTGTCATATCACAGCCAGTAGAAGCAGCAGGGGGTCTTAACATCTGATCTCAGAACAACTGCTAAGGCCTTAAATCACATGAATTACACGGTCAGTCCTCCGTCCTCCATTTCCTGCTAGCTACCCCAACCGCAAAGACCGTCGTTAAGGCTGACAGTTTGGATCTGTTTCCCAATGGTTATAACTATGCTTTGGGTGGTGTGGTGGGTGGACACACTGTGACAGTGTTCTTCTATGGGGTGGTCTGAATGTGCCGAAGTATGCAGAAATTATCGTAATGTGATTATCTCTGAACATTTAACCCTGTGTCCCCAAGTTTACAGAAAGTGCATAGCTTCTAGTGACATCCCGTTCCATATGACCTGACAGGCGATTTATGAGGCTGGTAATACCTTCCAATGCGCTCCTGTACAAATACACTGTGGAATGCAAAGAAGGAATTCTTATTGCACTTTCAGTTGGGAAATGATTACTTGGAGCAATGCCACTTATTAGCCTTCTCTTCAAAACCAAATGCTTTTTAAAGCAGCGTACTGTCATAGCATATGTGGTTTTCTAAATGTAAAACCCTTGTAATGAGTTTTATAACTCATTTAAATGATTCACATCGATAATAAACACTTCACTAACAACAAGGAATATGATCAACCTATTGGTTCTGCATCGTTATAGGAAGTGAGCTATGAAACTTATTTATTTTCTTATTAAAAAGTCTGTGTGTGTTGACATGATAAAGTGTGTTGACAGGATAAAGTGGCAAACACGTGGTGCAGCTTGAATGTCCTGATAAAGATCAAGACCATCCTGTCCACTGATACCCAGCTCTACTTCAGGTAATCCCCCTCTCACTCTCCATCTCATGCTCTCTTGCAGAGTGAAAACAAGATTATCCCTTGAACACTGAGATACTGATCACTACCAGCTGCTATGGGCAATCTGACAACTATTGGAAATCTGCTGATGAGATTTCAGATTTGGAATGTCAGTAGAAACTATTTGAACCATTTCCGTTTGAGAAACAGCAGTTAGCTAACTTCTCTGTGTTGACATGAGGTGTTATTCCAGTCAAAGTTGATTCTCCTCCAAGGTCCTTATGAATGAGAAGATGCTACACAGACAGTCGGTCATAGAACCCTTCTCATGTTGTCATGGTGGTACGTGCTTGAATAACCTATGGGGCTATATTTAGGGGTGCTGTGTGCATTCTGGACAGGATGGACACGTTTCTGCCCGACTGTTAAGACCAGGATTTAACTTGGACTTCTAAGACTGTAGTGTATTTAAAACACTAGAGCTTTTTGGCCATGGGTGAATATAGATATGTTTTAGGGGAGGGATACCTTGCTGTAGAATGTGTCATAAAACAATGGATCACTCCTCGTTACAATAGAAGTGGTCTACTGGATCATGTATTTATGTATATGCTTGTTACTACTGCGTTTCTGTAAAATGTCTCAACATAAATGTCATGATGGATCACCTGTGGAACAGTATCTGGGAACTGTATCCCAAAATCACCATGACCCCTCCCACCTCCCTAGCACACCCCTCTTGCCCCATGTTGGGGGTCCCGATACCCCTCTCCCCAGGGGCCCTTTAGGCCTGATACAGCTGCCCTACCGTAACCCTTCAGTCAGAGAGGAGGTACCTCCCTGGCCCCCCTCCTTTCCTGTGTCTCTATCCCCTGTGAGTGACAATTGAAGGGTTAGACTAATGTTGGGGTGCCCTAAGCGGAGACAGTGTTTGGTACATTTCCCACATACAGTGGGGAGAACAAGTATTTGATACACTGACAATTTTGCAGGTTTTCCTACTTACAAAGCATGTAGAGGTCTGTACTTTTTATCATAGGTACACTTCAACTGTGAGAGACGGAATCTAAAACAAAAATCCAGAAAATCACATTGTATGATTTTTAAGTAATTCATTTGCATTTTATTGCATGACATAAGTATTTGATCACCTACCAACCAGTAAGAATTCCGGCTCTCACAGACCTGTTAGTTTTTCTTTAAGAAGCCCTCCTGTTCTCCACTCATTACCTGTATTAATTGCACCTGTTTGAACTCGTTACCTGTATAAAAGACACCTGTCCACACACTCAATCAAACAGACTCCAACCTCTCCACAATGGCCAAGACCAGAGAGTTGTGTAAGGACATCAGGGATAAAATTGTAGACCTGCACAAGGCTGGGATGGGCTACAGGACAATAGGCAAGCAGCTTGGTGAGAAGGCAACAACTGTTGGCGCAATTATTAGAAAATGGAAGAAGTTCAAGATGACGGTCAATCACCCTCGGTCTGGGGCTCCATGCAAGATCTCACCTCGTGGGGCATCAATGATCATGAGGAAGGTGAGGGATCAGCCCAGAACTACACGGCAGGACCTGGTCAATGACCTGAAGAGAGCTGGGACCACAGTCTCAAAGAAAACCATTAGTAACACACTACGCCGTCATGGATTAAAATCCTGCAGCGCACGCAAGGTCCCCCTGCTCAAGCCAGTGCATGTCCAGGCCCGTCTGAAGTTTGCCAATGACCATCTGGATGATCCAGAGGAGGAATGGGAGAAGGTCATGTTGTCTGATGAGACAAAAATAGCTTTTTGGTCTAAACTCCACTCGCTGTGTTTGGAGGAAGAAGAAGGATGAGTACAACCCCAAGAACACCATCCCAACCATGAAGCATGGAGGTGGAAACATCATTCTTTGTGGATGCTTTTCTGAAAAGGGGACAGGACGTCTGCACCGAATTGAGGGGAGGATGGATGGGGCCATGTATCGCGAGATCTTGGCCAACAACCTCCTTCCCTCAGTAAGAGCATTGAAGATGGGTCGTGGCTGGGTCTTCCAGCATGACAACGACCCGAAACACACAGCCAGGGCAACTAAGGAGTGGCTCCGTAAGAAGCATCTCAAGGTCCTGGAGTGGCCTAGCCGGTCTCCAGACCTGAACCCAATAGAAAATCTTTGGATGGAGCTGAAAGTCCGTATTGCCCAGTGACAGACCCGAAACCTGAAGGATCTGGAGAAGGTCTGTATGGAGGAGTGGGCCAAAATCCCTGCTGCAGTGTGTGCAAACTTGGTCAAGAACTACAGGAAAGGTCTGATCTCTGTAATTGCAAACAAAGATTTCTGTACCAAATAAGTGTGTGTAACCTTTTCTGTCTGCCTCTAGGCCAGTCTGCCTTCTGCTTTTCTGATGTATCAAATACTTATGTCATGCAATAAAATGCTAATTAATTACTTAAAAATCATACAATGTGAGTTTCAGGATTTTTGTTTTAGATTCCGTCGCTCACAGTTGAAGTGTACCTATGATAAAAATTACAGACCTCTACATGCTTTGTAAGTAGGAAACACTGCCGATTTTGCACGTTATCAAATACTTGTTCTCCCCACTGTAGCTGGGGTCTTATGGTTTGACCAGGCTGGGTTAAAACAAGCCGGCAGCAGAGCAGCCGCAAGGTTCAGTTTAACCCCGAGGGTTAGGTTTCAGGGCTGGGCCATTCACTGTTTGGTCAGATTGATCATAGTTGATAGATTACATAATTCTGTTTTTGTTTTGTTTTCAGTTTGACCACCACTCTCCTGGCTATCCTACCTTCGTCTATAAAACTTTTGATGAAACCTACATTGTGGCAGTTCAAACTTGCCTTGGTAAGTGAGTATTTTTGTACAGTTTACTGATGTTTGATAACAGAGAATGATGTAATGCCAACCTGTGTAAAATGTCATTTCAGGTCAACTCCTCTCTGGCATTCTTCCTCTTCTCCTTTCAAGTCCATGAGAAATCAATCCTCCTGCCTGCCTTGTGAGTAGAGGGGAGGATTAGGAGTGTGTGTTCGCATGCGTGTGTGCCTTCCTGCCTGCGGTTCCTAATAATTTACCTCACCAACTGCAGTGCAGTATATAAAAAGCAACAGGCAGCTGTAATCGCTAGGCTATCTAGGTTTTACTGCGCTGTGGGATTTGGTTACAGATTTTGCTGATCTATTCATCTAAATTAGGCTGATTGTTGCTTTATTAACTATTGAGATATATCTCCCACATGTCTGTCCCTGAATCAATCAGTAATGCATGTCAGGGCTTAGGGAGGAACGCCAGGCTGTGGAGAAAAGGAGGGGGCATTGTTTGTGGTGAATCAATTATTGGGACTATAGGAATGGGTGTAACTGGACATACAAACAGGAGTTGGAACCGGTTCAGGGAACAACATTTTAAAAAATAAAATAATTGTGAGAACAGAATTATAACTGGGAATGAAAGGGATCTATGCTGTTCTGGAACAGAACTTTAATTTTAAAAGCATAGGAACCTTTTAACGTTCTTTCATGTTCCTATGCAAAGCCTTCACACACAAGCTTGTTAGCTAGCTCTGGTCCAACGGTAAGCCAACTCTTGGAAGTCCAAAGACATTAAAAGTTCCTCCGTAGAATCTGTTACTCCATAGGTATAATTCTGTGAGCCTAATTCAGGTCATTAAAAGATGCCCAGCGCTTCAAGCCAAGCCTCCTCCTCCACCCTCTCCCCACCCGCAACATTTTATTTGCATATCGTGTCATACACTTGTCTGTCCATCGCGCATCTAAACAGCCATAGCCGAGACAGCTGATAGCACCCATGCAGGCTAAAACAACTATATATTTCCTGCTCCATAGCAAGCTGCTCTATTCACAGTGATTGGTGAAGTAATTGAATGTCAAGCTAATGTAAAAAGGAATGATATAAACCGGTAATTTTTTTGGGTTCGACCGGTTCAGAACTTTATTTTGGAACAGTGGAACGAAACAGAAAAAAAATAATGCTTCTGTTCAGAACGAAACGATTGAAAAACAATTTTGGTTCAAACCACTGCACGCAAAGAGTACTTCTGTAATTAGAAGCCCGGGGAGCGATGGGCTGTGTCTGAAGGTACCCTATTCCTTATATGGTGCACTACTTTTGACCAGGGCCCTTGTTGTTTGTTGTTAAATAAAGTGTGTATAATTTAAGTGTGTGTAACCTTTTCTGTCTGCCTGCTACTGAATGACCTCCCTCTTTTCTTTCTGCCTCTAGGCCAGTCTGCCTGCTACTGAATGCCCTCCCTATTTTCTGTCTGCCTCTAGGCCAGTCTGCCTGCTACTGAATGACCTCCCTCTTTTCTGTCTGCCTCTAGGCCAGTCTGCCTGCTACTGAATGACCTCCCTCTTTTCTTTCTGCCTCTAGGCCAGTCTGCCTGCTACTGAATGACCTCCCTATTTTCTTTCTGCCTCTAGGCCAGTCGGCCTGCTACTGAATGACCTCCCTCTTTTCTGTCTGCCTCTAGGCCAGTCTGCCTGCTACTGAATGACTCCCTCTTGTCTGTCTGCCTCTAGGCCAGTCGGCCTGCTACTGAATGACCTCCCTCTTTTCTGTCTGCCTCTAGGCCAGTCTGCCTGCTACTGAATGACTCCCTCTTGTCTTTCTGCCTCTAGGCCAGTCTGCCTGCTACTGAATGACCACCCTCTTTTCTTTCTGCCTCTAGGCCAGTCGGCCTGCTACTGAATGACCTCCCTCTGTTCTGTCTGCCTCTAGGCCAGTCTGCCTGCTACTGAATGACTCCCTCTTGTCTGTCTGCCTCTAGGCCAGTCTGCCTGCTACTGAATGACCTCCCCCTTTTCTTTCTGCCTCTAGGCCAGTCTGCCTGCTACTGAATGACCTCCCTCTTTTCTGTCTGCCTCTAGGCCAGTCTGCCTGCTACTGAATTACCTCCCTCTTTTCTTTCTGCCTCTAGGCCAGTCTGCCTGCTACTGAATGACCTCCCTCTTTTCTGTCTGCCTCTAGGTCAGTCTGCCTGCTACTGAATGACCTCCCTCTTTTCTTTCTGCCTCTAGGCCAGTCTGCCTGCTACTGAATGACCTCCCTCTTGTCTTTCTGCCTCTAGGCCAGTCTGCCTGCTACTGAATGACCACCCTCTTTTCTTTCTGCCTCTAGGCCAGTCTGCCTGCTACTGAATGACCTCCCTCTTTTCTTTCTGCCTCTAGGCCAGTCTGCCTACTACTGAATGACCTTCCTCTGCCAGCCATCTGGTTTCTACAGGCTTCCACCTTCAGGTAGGAAGCTACAGTAGGGTAAACTATAGAGGACCAATAATAACAGACCGGGTTAAAGGTCATACAGTGGGGCAAAAAAGTATTTAGTCAGCCACCAATTGTGCAAGTTCTCCCACTTAAAAAGATGAGATGCCTGTAATTTTCATCATAGGTACACTTCAACTATGACAGACCAAAATTAGAAAAAAAAATCCAGAAAATCACATTGTAGGATTTTTTATGAATGTATTTGCAAAATATGGTGGAAAATAAGTATTTGGTCAATAACAAAAGTTTCTCAATACTTTGTTATATACCCTTTGTTGGCAATGACAGAGGTCAAACGTTTTCTGTAAGTCTTCACAAGGTTTTCACACACTGTTGCTGGTATTTTGGCCCATTCCTCCATGCAGATCTCCTCTAGAGCAGTGATGTTTTGGGGCTGTTGCTGGGCAACACAGACTTTCAACTTCCTCCAAAGATTTTCTATGGGGTTGAGATCTGGAGACTGGCTAGGCCACTCCAGGACCTTGAAATGCTTCTTACAAAGCCACTCCCAAAGGTGTTTGATGGGGTTGAGGTATTGGCTCTGTGCAGGCCAGTCAAGGTCTTTCACACCAATCTCGACAAACCATTTCTGTCTGGACCTCACTTTGTGCACGGGGAATTGTCATGCTGAAACAGGAAAGGGCCTTCCCAAAAAACTGTTACCACAAAGTTGGAAGCACAGAATCGTCTAGAACGTCATCGTATACTGTAGTGTTAAGATTCCTCTTCACTGGAACTTAGGGGCCTAGCTCAAACCATGAAAGACAGGCCCAGATCATTCCTCCACCAAACTTAACAGATTTGTCCATCGGCCTGCCGGATGGTGAAGCGTCATTCATCACTCCAGAGAAGGCATTTTCAGTGCTACTCCAGAGTCCAATGGCGGCGAGCTTTACACCACTCCAGTCGACACCTGGCATTGCGCATGATCTTAGGCTTGTGTGCGGCTGCTCAGCCATGGAAACCCATTTCATGAAGCTCCCGACAAAAAGTTATTGTGCTGACGACGTTGCTTCCAGAGGCAGTTTGGAACTTGGTAGTGAGTGTTGTAACCGAGGACAGACTATTTTTTACGCGCTTTCAGCACTCGGTGGTCCCGTTCTGTGAGCTTGTGTGGCCTACCACTTTGCGGCTGAGCCATTGCTGCTCCTAGACGTTTCCACTTCACAATAACAGCACTTAGTCATGGCCATAAGTTTTGAGAATGACAAATATTAATTTCCACAAAGTTTGCTGTTTCAGTGTCTTTAGATAGTTTTGTCAGATGTTACTACTTTTGTAAAATGTGATAGTTTATTTTGAATACATTTGCAAAAATGTTTTAAAAAAACAACATTTTGCTTTGTTATTATGGGCAATTGTGTGTAGATTGAGGGGGGAAAAACAATAATACATTTTAGAATAAGGCTGTAACGTCAAATGTTTTGGAAAAAGTCAAGGGGTCTGAATACACTGTATATAGTGTACATCTTGTTTGGGTAAATTGAAGACATAGTTGCATAATTTAGTCAAATGGTTGCTTAAGCAGTTATTATAAGAGCATCTGAATGCACTGGGTTTGTTGGATTGGCGAAGTATGTATTTATAACATCTTTTTAGCTTGTTTTGCCAATGAATAGATGGGATTTTGTTGGATTTAAGTAGGCCCTAGTACAGCTGTGTTTGAGGCTACATTGTTCTTGTATTCTCTCCCTCCCTGTCCTCCCCTCCCTCTGCAGCATGCTGCCGTTGTTTCTGAAGGATGGCCTGTTGGTGCCGTACGTGGTCACCTCCCTGGCCTTCCTGTTCTTCTCCATCTACCTGCTCTCAGCCCTTGAGCACTGCTCAGAGGACAAGCTGCGTCTGGGGCCCTACCGCCGCCTCCTCATCTGCATGCCCCGCATGGACCTCGGCAGCGTCACCAAGTGGAAAGTAAGTGTGGCCTGGTGGTGTAAACAAATTCCCTTTCACATTGCACTACCCCATATGCCTGTCATCCTTTATTCGTAGCAAGAAATGTATCAGATTGCAAAGCAAACTCTTTATTTGGATAGTACATCTGTAGATGCTCTACAGACTAATCAGTAACATTTCAACTAACCCTCGCCGTTATCCTAACCATAACCCTTATCCTAACCATAACCCTTATCAACAGATCGTATGAGGATGAAAAATCCAGACTATCCAAATAAAGTGTGACCCAGTTTGCTTTACCAGGAAGATAGTTAATGTTGTCTGTCTAGTTACCTTTACCTTGCACACGTAAGTAGGGAGATGAGCTTATTTAGATTTTATGACCATTTTAAATACACAGAGGCCACATCAGGCAAAAAAAGACAGTATTATATACACAAGGTCAAGACTTTCCATTGTGGTCCTCTATTAACTGGCAATCAGGTTGTTGTCAGAGGGATTTCATAGCAGCCTGTCTCTATGGCTGGTGTTTCTAATAGTCTTAAGTGGTATCTACATCCAGGAGCACGGCGGCTCTAACCTGAATGGCATCAGCGTGAGAAGATATGGATATCTCTCCAACTGTATAAATAAAGATCATGTGCCACTGTACTGTAAGCTGTGTAGGCTGTCTGGGATGGGAAAGAGGATACCAAGTCATTTGCACAACTGAATGCATTCAACCGAAATGTGTGCTTAGGGAGCAGTTGTTGTTGGGGGTTATCTTCCTTGCTCAAGGGCAGAGTGGCAGATTTTTTCCACCTTGCCGGCTCTGGGATTCAAACCAGCAACCTTTCAGTTAATGGCCCAACGCGCTTAACCGCTAGGCTACCTGCCAGATGAAAGTCACTGCCAGGCCCCAAATATTATTTATCACTTATTTAAGTTACAGGCATCTCTGAAGTGCCTGGCCCCGGCCAGCTCTGCACCCTCCCCTCCTTTAGTGACATATGGGCAGGGGGATCCCAAATAGCACCCTATTCCCTATATACTGCACTACTTTTGACCAGAGGCCTCATAGGGCTCTATAGAATAGGATGGGCCCTGGTCAAAAGTAGTGCACTCTATAGGGTATGGGATGGGGTCGTAGCCAGACACCACCACCAGACAGAGCTGTGTGAGATCAGAAGGAAGGTGTCTTTTTATAGAGTCATTAACACAGGTTTGCTTAGATACATTTATTTACACAAGAGGCGTAAATAAGGAGGCCCAGTGATGGGGCTAGGGTTTCATGGGGTTGGTCTCATACGGAGGTGCTTACGACACCTACCCTCACTGATCCCTGGGTCCGCAGGTCCCAAATAGACATGTTCATGTTGATCCTGCTACTAACACTGTTTGCCTTTCCGTTCTGGACGCACCGGTCAGGACTAAAATAAACGTCAGCTTGTGATGAGGGATGGTCATGTGAGGTCTAAAAAAAATGTTTTTCAGTCTGGTCTAGTAGAATAGATTGACTTGGGCCAAGGAAATACTTTAATTATCTATTTAGATGGGCTTAATTTATCAATTTGAATCCCTTGTCAAATTTACTTTCTGGTTTGACTGGAATTTATATCGAATTTTGAGCCCCACTTCTGGGCTGAGAGGGGGGGACTTGTCTCATATCCTGTGATGGCTCAACTCCCTTGAAAAAGAATGAACTGAACTCTCTGTCCATCTCTCCTGCAGTTCTATTTCTCCATCACGGCTATGGCTGGTTTGAGCTTTATGAGCGTGGCTTTGGCCCCTCCGGCCCAGCTGCCTGATTTGTTTCCCCTCCTGGTGTCTGTGTTCTCCTACCTACACTTCCTGGGCCTCCTCCTCTACTTCAACATTGTCCAGATAGCCGAGCCACCACAATCTGTGAGGAAGAACCAGAAGAAAAGTAACTGAGTAATGATTAGGGAGGTAGAGACCAGATGATAACTGAGTAATTATAAGGGTGGAAAAAACAGAACTGGGTGGTCACCACCCAACAGAAAAACTAACTAAGCACAGTGCTTCAGTCAATTAGCAATAAGGCCCATGGACCAACTACCAGTCTAGGGCCAATCATTTAGAATCTTTATTCTCTAGAGAACCCTCCTGTCAACATGAATGGTTGCTGTTTTGTCAATGCCTAATTATGTACATCAAGCATGATTATTTTTTACTTTACTGTTTTTCAATATTTTCAAATGTATGTAACAGCATTACATTTATTTTGTACCAATAGACTATTTGTCTTAAAATAAAATCACCTGATATGAATTCTTGAATAACCCTTATTTTACAGCCATATTGCCAGCACAGACTCGATCTGTCAAAAGCAGTTTCAATAAAATCCTCGGTGTCCATCTTCTCCAAGCTAGCTCAATCACTGGTTGTAACAGTGTTGCGGTATGTTGTAGCCAGACAATAATGAGCCAAACCATGTCTTCCAACCATTTAATTTAGCTGAAAAATTCATTACAACACCTAGACAATTTTATTTTACCAGGTAAGTTGACTCAACACATTCTCATGTACAGCAACAACCTGGGGAATAGTTACAGGGGAGAGGAGGGGGGATGAATGAGCCAATTGGAAAACAAGGAGTCCACAAAGCTCAAAAGGGCTATGCATTTCAACACAAAAAAGTAGTGGCAGGTCAGACAGGCCCTCAAACAAGGATGATGGAAGATGACATATCTGAACATAATGTCATAAAGCTGAAATACCACAGGAAAAAAAAAACAGTACAAGCAATCTTTCCCCTCTCTGCCTGTGAGTTAATGACAGCCATTAAAAAAATCCATTACTACTATAAATGTTATCGGGTCACTGAGGGCCGCTGCTACACTGTATATCTGCAGCCGCTGGCCCTGCATCCTATAATACGAAGGGTGGGACAACCAGGGGCCTGTGGCTTTAAAATGACTACTGTGCATCTAAACAGATGGGTTGCTTGCAGCAATGTACCGATGCTCCAGTTTTAACATGTATGTGTCAGTTGGGACAGGGAGGATGAGTCACAGGTAACATCATTGCCGCACCTGCTTCATGCACCACAGTCAAATGAAGAGTGGAGCGCTGGGGGGGGAGGGGGGGTGAGACCCAGGGAGAGTGGGACCCTCTAGGAGGAAAGGGTTAGTGCGGTAGAGGTCTAAGGTGATGGGGGTAGAAGGCAAGGTGGAGAAGGTGGGTTGAAGTAGCGGGAGAGGTGGCGGGTGTAAGACCGCCAAGGGTCCCCTCTTTTACCTCCAGAGGGCCCGTATGAAAACATTAGTTTTGTTTATGGATGTGCTCGCTTTGTCCTTCACACGGCCTCCAAGGCTGATAGAGTGAGAGTTACATGATCTACCTTGGGCAGAAATAGGAAATGTGTCTGTGCACACCAGCTGTTGCTTAGGTCTCAGGCTGTAAGAGGCCCTCTGCTTTCCCTGGCACAGCCAAATAAAGAGCCAAAGAATGAAGTGTGTGTGTGTGCACTAGCCTCTCAGAGCCTATATTCCAGTTTCCTTCACCTTTCAAGGTAGCTAGAGGACATGGTGGGGGTGGATTTCATATAGCATCAGGTCTAATGGGACGAGGGCGTTCGCTCACTGAAAGAACATTTTCTCAGCACTGTATAGCGGCAGTTATTGTAGAGTCAACATTTGTCAGCGGTGAGGGTTCGGCGTAAACCTGTCTGATGTCTAAGGCATTTTACTTTGACACATTCCCCCCAATGACTGACAGGCAGCCTCCGAGACATCACTCTGCCTCACAAATGACAGCTTAGATTCTATATTCATCACCCAGCCGTCTCCGAAGAGGAAACATGTACACCACCACGTGAGAGAAGGCAGAGCTGCTATTCCATTTGCCGTCGGTCTGTTGAGAGTTGAGTTGAGGGGCTCCCTAAGCAGAAACCTACAAGGGGGACGTCAGAGGGGAAACCATGAGTGCAACCCTGCTGTCTGTTACACAGTAATGCAATATCACCAGACTCAATAGGAAGACATAATGACTCATGTAGCTCTACTAGGAGGAAACAAACAAGTAACGTGTGATGACAATTGAACAATGTGTTACAGTATAATGGATCTTTAAACTCGATTCATAAAGACAAAGCTATAGGCTCCATCTGAGTCGTTGTACCTTTATAAGGCCATTATGGATTTCAGGAAATCAGAGGAGCTGCCAGTCTGGACAACGCCTGTGGAGAAAATGAATAATTTAGAGAATACAGTATTAACTTCTCTCAGAGCACTGCCATTCACAAACAGGTAAATCTGTAGGCTTAAGTGGTTTGATTTACAAGTGAAATACAGATGTTACTAAATACTTGCCTAATTGATTAAAAGATAATATCACCAGAGGTGGAATTTTTGAAAATAATTTTTCACTAGAGGACAAAATCCAAACGACTGAAATCACATCTGAAGGAATGCGTAGTCTGAGGCTGCACCAGTGCAGCCCGGCTTCAGTTGTCACCAAAATAGTCTGTAATATAATTTATATCACTGCTCTTTAATTACAGCTGTGTGTTTAATCAAAAAGCATAACACTCCTCCCAAGCAGGTGCCATGTGTCTGATGAGAGGATTGATGTGTTAGATCGTGGTGAGGCCTGGGCCTTAGCCCTGGAAAACCACCCCAGCGCTTTGATTACATTTAAGAAATCCTGTCTTTAATACACCCCATTACTGCCGTGCTGACATACAAATCTTCCCCAACATGGACCCATCTATGGCCTGATCAATTTTTATACTGCTGAGCAGTCCCCTTTCTCCCCCTTTTTTCCCACCTCAAAATTCACATTACATAGGATTTTCTTATGGAAAAATGGCAATAAAAATCTGTTACTGCCCAGAAGATGTGCGCGTGTCAGTGGGTTGCCCATGACTAAATGCTTTTGAGAAAATAAAATGTAATTCTGTAGTAAGCAGATCTGTTTACATGTTATTTATTTTTATGCTTCTAAGAAAATATATTGTGAAGTGCAACATTGATTTAGATCATAACAAATGTCTCTGTACAGGTCGGAGGGAGAATTTACGAATCCTTTGCACAACTCCTTTAATTGAATTTTCCAAATCTCTCACCACACACAAATAATCAATACCTTCTGCTGAGGGAAACTTGCCTCAGAATTATTATGGCCTTCGCTTTACAATTCTGTAGTCATCAGCACATACAGGCAGGAGTCCTCCCTACTGGGGTATTTGTAATGCCTGGACAACCCTGTGGATTTATGTCTGCCTGAACCCTGATTGCTCACAAAAAGTGACTTCTCCAGAATGCTTACCGAAACTTTTGCTAAACTTAAATAATGTCCGTAAGTGCTGCGCAACACCACAGCAGGCACGTAGAAGAAAGAAGAGAAAGGGAGCGGGTTCAGAGGTTATAATGTCAAAGTTCAAATATTATTGTCAATTGACTCCACTGTCTTGGCAGTGTGTGGCCTGGCGCTGTACTGAGCTACGCTGTTTGAGGCGTTGCTTGGCCCCTGAGACAGCGTCAGTCTCAAAGCCCAGATCTAAGAGCTGGTGTTCTCAACACGGCGCAGGTAACAATGAGGTGAGTTTAGTCACATGCACAGGGTCGAGATGTAAATGCAGGGTACAGTGAAATTCTCAAGCTCCGAGCAGTGCAGGTCAAAAAGAAGTGAATGAAACAAGAATACAAATACAGTACCAGTCAATAGTTTAGAAACCTTCTCATTCAAGGGTTTTTATTTTTTACATTGTAGAAAAATAGTGAAGACAAACTATGAAATAACACATATCATGGAATCATGTAGTAACCAAAAAAACAAATCAAAATACATTTTATATTCTTCAAAGTAGCTACCCTTTGCACACTCTTGGCATTCTCTCAACCAGCTTCACAAGGTAGTCACCTGGAATGCATTTCAATTAACACGTGTCTTGTTAAAAGTTCATTTGTGGAATTTCTTTCCTCAATGCGAAACTTGCTCTCATGAGGACAGCCACAGGAAAGGAAGACCCAGAGTTACCTTTGTTGCAGGAGGACACATTCTTTCGAGTTACCAGCCTCAGAAATTGCAGCCCAAATAAATGCAAGTAACAGACAACTTCAACTGTTCAGAGGAGACTGCGTGAATCAGGCCTTCATGGTTGAATTGCTGCAAAGAAACCCCTACTAAAGGACACCAATAATAACAAGAGACTTGCTTGGGACAAGAAACACGAACAATGGACATTAGACCGGTGAAAATCTGTCCTTTGGTCTGATGAATCCAAATTTGCGATTTTTGGTTCCAACCACTGTCTTTGTAATATACAGAGTAGAACGGATGATCTCAGCATGTGTGGTTCCCACCATGAAGCATGGAGGAGGCGTGATGGTGCTTTGCTGGTGACACTGTTGGTGAGTTCTTTAGAATTCAAGGCACACTTAACCAGCATGGCTACCGCAGCATTGTGCAACGATATGCCATTCCATCTGGTTTGCGCTTAGTGGGACTATCATTTGTTTTTCAACAGGACAATGACCCAACACACCTCCAGGCGGTATAAAGGCTAGTTGACCAAGAAGGAGAGTGATGGAGTGCTGCATCAGATGACCTGGCCTCCACAATCACCCGACCCCAACTCAATTGAGATGGATTGGAAGGAGTTGGACCGCAGAGTGAAGAAAAAGCAGCCAACAAGTGCTCAGCATATGTGGGAACTCCTTCAAGACTGTTGGAAAAGCATTTCAGGTGAAGCTGGTTGAGAGAATGCCAAGAATGTGCAAAGCTGTCACTAGGCTGCTATTTGAAGAAAGTCAAATATATATATTTATATATTTTTTAAATTGATTTGTTTAATACTTTTTACTACATGATTCCATATGTGTTATTTCATACTTTTGATGTCTTCACTATTATTCAACAATGTAGAAAATAACACTGGGAGAGCCCTCGGGGATAGGCAGAATTTCTTCAGCCTCCTGAGGTTGAAGAATCGCTGTTCCTTCTTCACCATGGTGTCCATGTGGTTTGCCCATTTCAGCTCTTTGAAGATGTGTACACGGAGGAACTTTATGTTTTTGACCGTCTCCGCGGCGGCCCCGTTGATGAGGATTGGGTCGTGGCCAGCCTGGTTCCTCCTGAAGTCCTCAATCAGCTCCTTTGTTTTGCTGATGTTGAGGTTGTTTATCTGGTACTGCGCCGTCATAGTGCCTACCTCCTCTCTGTAGGTCGTCTTGTCGATGTTGGTAATCAGGCCTACTACGGTCATGTCGGCAGCGAACTTGATAATGGAGTTGGAACTGTGTGAGGCCAGGGAGTACAGAAGGGGCATTAGGATGCATCCTTGTGGGGCCCCCCGTGTTGAGTCATGCTCTAGTCACAAAGCAGAGGAGGACGCCTAGGGCTTTCCCTTTTACCAGGCGCTCTCTGGAACACTGGAGTGTCGACACTGAAAACAGGAAGCTTAGCTCACACAACTCAGCAGGCGTTTTCTACTTTTCCAGCCACAGAATATGACCCGTAGTTCTGTGAATTAGTTAACAGAGTGTCTTTGAACTGCATTGTTTTGACCCAAATTGAGCATTTTTCCCCTTAACTACAACTGTTTGTTTGTTTTACGGCAGCCTATCAGCTTTTCCTGGAGAGTGCAGGCAGAATAATCCAATCACCAAATCGGATTTGTATGACACTGCATTCATTGTGGACTAACTGACTACACAAAAAGCTGACAGTTAATTAGAAGAGAGAACTTATCAAATCTATCAATCAATCATTCTGGTGACCTCCTCGGGAAGGCCTGATATTAGGTCAGATTTACATTCTTATCTACTACCGTTGTAAAATACTATATTTTACCCATCACCCCGTGAAACACAAACTTATACTAGCCTCGAGGATGCAGGCTTACATAAACAATCTGTCACGGCAGTTACCATATTCGACAGGACTGTTACACTTTAAAGCAATTGAGTGAGTGCACTCTTAAATCTAGCCTAATGGTCAGAACTGAAGTCAGAACTGCTAAATAAATAAAATGAACTATAAATGTAATGCAGGTTGAGAAGAACGCAGTCACCCTGACAAAGCAGTTACACTTTTCAGAGCATCTTACACCTTTCCATACATGAATGCAGGGCCTGAATGCCACAGCCAGCGAGTCTAAAACGTTTTACACTGGGAAGCAGAGCCATGACACGATCACCATCATCGGTCTGGATTTCACGCTCCCTCCACAGCACAGATATGGGCCAGCGCTCCGCTCGCCTTGTCCACTGTCTTGAATAAAAAGCTTGTTTACTTTAAAAATGTGTCTCAAGGCAACAGAGGAGCTATTATCTTCCCCTAGCTATCTAGTTTGACGATGCAAACTTAGTTGTTGTAAGGGGGTTTATGCACAACCGATAAATTTCACGCTCCACCATGTGATAGAAAATGTGACGTTCCTCTGGTGTGGGGCCACAAGGCAACACATATGTTACGCTTCTTCACTGTAACTAATTAAAACAATTTTCGACGACCTTATCAGAAAACAAGCCCGACTTCCCTGACAATCCCCCTATTCATTTCCCACAAATCACCATTATGTGATTGGATCACAAGTATAGCTTTGCTGGAGGCATAATGTGTGCCTGAAATAATCAAATTAATTCTCTGCCTGGGAAATTGTGTTTGTGTTGGGAAAACAAAATGTTGTTTTTCTCCAAAGATGATAGTTTTTCTATTGGAAAATGGAGACAGACAAACACATTGAATGAATAGTGGATAAATGGTGATAAATAGCCCCAGTAGTAGATCAGATCAAAGCCTAGTAGCCCCAAGCCTGTCCATGTGACTGCATTCAAACCCATCACACCCATGTCAACCAGCTCATATAAACAAAACATGTTGTTTTCTTACTATCCCTTCATTTAAAAAAGGGTAAATATGTGACTGCTACATCCATATACCCATTGATTGAATATAACTTATGAATGCCTCGTGAGCTTAGTTCATATCCCACCAGAACTCAAAATACAAGCTTGTTTTACTCCTTCGTTTGTAAACAAAACATGCCTAAAAACATGGGTAATACTATCATTTTGATTTCATGGATGGTCAGTCCTTGCATCAATTGCTCTGTAAATTTCAGTGGTTACATTTCTCTAGCCCCATCCCTCAGCTATTTACCAAAACACTGGCTGGGTGATTGCTTTGTAGTTGTTTGAACTGTAGAGATATTCCCTTTAAGGAATACTAGAGAAAAGTCACCATAATAATAACTTATGATAATCTAATTATAACCCAATTCAATGCAGGAAATATCTCATCTGAATGTATGGACAAGAAAACGCAACTATTAGTTTTATGGTGTTATAGGATTGGTCAAAAGGAGAGGAGCCCGCGCACTGATACACTTTTCATTTTAGATGCTGCTAATGTTTTGGCCCTATTGACCTTCCTCAGAGCACATGATATCATAAAAAAGTTATTTAAAAGCTAAACTCAGCATAAAAAGAAACATCCTTTTCAGGACCCTGTCTTTCAAAGTTAATTAGTAAAAATCCAAATAACTTCAAAGATCTTCATTGTAAAGGGTTTAAACACAGGTTCCCATGCTTGCTCAATGAACCATAAACAATTGATGAACATGCACCTGTGGAACGGTCGTTAAGACACTAACAGTTTACAGACGGTAGGCAATTAAGGTCACAGTTATGAAAACTTAGGACACTAGAGAGGCCTTTCTACTGAGACTGAAAAACACCAAAAGAAAGATACCCAGGGTCACTGCTCATCTGTGTGAACGTGCCTTAGGCATGCTGCAAGGAGGCATGAGGACTGCAGATGTGGCCAGGTCAATAAATTGCAATGTCCGTACTGAGACACCTAAGACAGCGCTACAGGGAGACAGGACGATCAGCTGTCCGTCCTCGCATCGGCAGATCACGTGTAACACCTGCACAGGATCAGTACATCACACCTGCAGGACAGGGACAGGATGGCAACAACAACTGCCTGAGTTACACCAGGAATGCACAATCCCTCCATCAGTGCTCAGACTGTCTGCAATAGGCTGAGAGAGGCTGGACTAAGGGCTTGTAGGCCTGTTGTAAGGCAGGTCTTCACCAGACATCACCGGCACCAACATCGCCTATGGACACAAACCCACTGTCGCTGGGCCAGACAGGACTGGCAAAGTGCTCTTCACTGATGAGTTGCGGTTTTGTCTCACCAGGGGTGATGGTCGGATTCGCGTTTATCGTCGAAGGAATGAGCATTACGTCGAGGCCTGTACTCTGGAGCGGGAACGATTTGGAGGTGGAGAGTCCATCATGGTCTGGGGCGGTGTGTCACAGCATCATTGGACTGAGCTTGTTGTCATTGCAGGCAATCTCAACGCTGTGCGTTACAGGGAAGACATCCTCCTCCCTCATGTGGTACCCTTCCTGCAGGCTCATACTGAAATTACTCTCCAGCATGACAATGCCACCAGCCATACTGCTCGTTCTGTGCGTGATTTCCTGCAAGACAGGAATGTCAGCGTTCTGCCATGGCCATCGAAGAGCCCAGATCTCAATCCCATTGAGCACGTCTGGGACCAGTTGGATTGGAGGTCTAGGGCCATTCCCCCCAGAAATGTCCGGGAACTTGCAGGTGCCTTGGTGGAAGAGTGGGGTAACATCTCACAGCAAGAACTGGCAAATCTGGTGAGGAGGAGGAGATGCACTACAGAACTTAATGCAGCTGGTGGCCACACTAGATACCGACTGTTACTTTTCATTTTGATCCCCTCTTTGTTCAGGGACACATTATTTAATTTCTGTTAGTCACCTGTCTGTGGAACTTGTTCAGTTTATTTCTCACTTGTTGAATCTTATTGTTTATACAAATATTTACACACGTTAAATTGGCTGATAATAAACACAGTTGACAGTGAGGACGTTTTTTTTTCTTCTTCTGAGTTTACAAGTGTCTACCACACATACCAACTAAAGTATTGTTTATCCTAAACACTTTAAAATGTTATTACATAATTAGAGTAGCACATACCTTGCAAACGGCTCTGGCCAGCACCATTCACGCCAAGGCTGGACTCTGCTTTGGATGCTGAAAATATGTTCCAAATCTCATAACATTTTTTGGACAACAAGCACACTGACAAATAGAAAGTAACAAACAAAATATCTGACAACAATTTATTTGCTCTAAGTAACCCCTGGCCCAACTAACTATTCATTAGTAACTAACTAAATCTAGTTTACAAACCAAACTAACATTTGTCACATAAATTCTAGGGACTGTTGCTTTTTCAGTGTATTACTTAACTTAGTTCCACTATAGCAGGGGTTGGCAACAGGTGGCCAGCGGGCCAAAACCGGCCTGCAAGTGATTTTTGTTTGGCCCCCCCCCCAAAAAAAAGTTTTAGTAAAAATAATAAATTGGTCGAGATTTCAATTTTGGGGTAAAAAAAAAAAGACAGTAAAATCACCAGCTCAAAATGAGTTTAATTTAGTAAATCTGGGTGGGCATGGGCCCAACAAACTTGGGAGCTAGGCACACCCACTGGGGAGCAAAGCGCAGACAATCAGAATTAGTTTTCCCCCACAAAAGCGCTTTATTACAGAAATAATTACTCCCCAGTTTCATCAGCTGTTCGGGTGGCTGGTCTCAGACGATCCCGCAGGGAAGAAGCCAAATGTAGCGGTTCTGGGCGGGCATGGTCACACATGGTCTTGCATTTGTGAGGCCAGTTGGACGTACTGATAAATTCTCTAAAACAACGTTGGAGGCGGCTTATGGTAGAGAAATTAACATTACATTCTGTGGAAACGGCTCTGGTATGCTAATTGCACGCTTCCTCAATACTTGATACAACTGTGGCATTGTGTTGTGACAAAACTGCACATTTTAGAGTTGCCTTTTATTGTCCCCAGCACAAGGTGGACCTGTGTAATGATGATGCTGTTTAATCAGCTTCTTGATATGCCACACCTGTCAGGTGGATGGATTATCTTGGCAAAGGATAAATGCTCACTAACAAGGATGTAAACAAATTTGTGCACAATTTGAGAAAAATTAGCGCACTTGGAACATTTCTGGGATCTTTTATTTCAGCTCATGAAACCAACACTTTACACATTGCGTTTATATTTTTGTTCAGTATAATTATGTTCCGGCCCCCTGACCATCTGCTTCGACAAAAATCGTCTTGCTGCTTAATCTAATTGCCTACACCTGCACAATAGCTTATTGAATGGCCCTTGCCATCATACCATATACTGTATGGTTATACTAAGTGGTTAAAACCCCACTGACCAAGTTCTCTGTGCCTCCTCAGTTCGGTCTTCAGGTCAGCAGAGCCTCTAGAAAAGAAACTCTTCAGCTCACTGCTGCCCTCTGCAGCCTGATGCCAAAAACAATACATCACTTTTCTCAGATTGATATTTAAAGGGTGAGCAGCTCCTTAACATCAAATATAAACTGTCCCTACAGTGCATGCAATGACCTGAGAATGCCAGAGGAAAAATCAAGGTTAAGGCTATCATATACTGTAACTCAAACTGGAGCTATGATGGAAGCACTAAATGTATTTTTTCATCGATAGGGAAATTTGACAAAACATTTTTTACTCACCACTATTTTCTTCATCTCTTGCCTTGCCTTGACAAATGCTCCAACTGATGTTTCCAGTTTAGAGCTGATGGCATGTAGTCTGGTCCAAATGAATTAAAATGTCCAAATGAAGTGTTAAATACATTCAAATCATAGGTTAGAGATATAGGATTATACAACTGCTATAGTTAAAACTCTCATAATATCCCATAATGACAGCACGTCTAGTCTATCAAATACGTCATGACCATACTTGAATGGTAACATTTAAATAGATCCCTCTTAAATGACTGCACTATAAAATTCAAAACTAATGCTTGTCTTGATGGATAGAACAGACTCAGAATGGGTATGGTTTGGGGAAGGAAATTGCCCTCGTCTTAAAGTACTCTTATCCAACTATTTTTAGTGCTATGTAAATCACTGATAATTCGGCCAATGATGAATCCACTTTGTTGCATGTCTCCTGTCATTAAATTATGATTTGTCATAATGACCATCAGCCAAGTGTGGCAATTGAAATATATCCCCCTTCTTAATAAAAAGGAGACATCTTCAACAAACAGGATGTTATTATATACCATGGTACCATGTTTCAGGAGCTGAAATAAAAGATCCCAGAAATTCTCCATACTAAAAAAATATATAAATGCTCCTCTCTTACGCGACAGCATGTTCCAGTTCCAGAAATGTGTCACGCTGCATGAGACAAACGGTGGTCACACCAGATACTGACTGGTTTTCTGATCCACGTCCCTCCCTTTAACTTCTTGGTGACAGGTGGGCAGTATTGAGTAGCTTGGATGAATAAGGTGCCCAGAGTAAACTGCCTGATACTCTGTCCCAGATGCTCATAGATGCATATTATTAGTATCCTTGGATAGAAAACACTCTGACGTTTTTAAAACTGTTTTAATGATGTCTGTGAGTATAACAGATCTCATATTGCAGGCGAAAATCTGAGAAAAATCCAACCAGGAAGTGGGAAATTTGAGGCTTGTAGTTTTTTGTAACTCAGTCCCTATTGTAGATACAGTGGGATATTGGTTATGTTGCTTATTGGTTATGTTGATTCTACTGTGAAGTGGGACCGAATGAGAGAGGAATGAGTCGGGTGTCTGGCAGATTGCCACAGGCTCTGAGGCGCGGTCACGAGAGAGTTAGCTCTCGTTCCATTGCTTTTCTACAGACATAGGAATTCTTCGGTTGGAACATTATTGAACATTTATGATAAAAACATCCTAAAGATTGAATCTATACTTAATTTGACAAGTTTCTTCAGGCTGTAACGGAGCATTTTGAACTTTTCATCCGACGTTCGGCTGGACCTGAACGAGCTTTTGGATTTATTTACCCAACGCCGTAACAAAAGAAGCTATTTGGACATAAATGGACATTATCAAACATTTATTGTGGAACTGCGATTCCTGGGAGTGCATTCTGATGAAGATCAAAGGTAAGTTAATATTTATAATGCTATTTCTGACTAATGTCGACCACCCAATATGGCGGATATCTTTTTTTACTGGTTTGTTGTCTGAACGCTAGACTCAGATTATTGCATTTTTTTTTATTTTTTATATCTGACACAGCGGTTGCATTAAGGAGAAGTATATCTCTAATTCCACGTATAACCGTTGTATTTTCATCAAATTCATAATGGAGTATTTCTGTAAATAGATGTGGCTCTCTGCACAATCACCGCATGTTTTAAAACTACTGAACGTAAAGCGGCAATGTAAAATGAGATTTTTTTTATATAAATATGCACTTTATCGAACAAAACATACATGTATTGTGTAACATGAAGTCCTATGAGTGTCATCTGATGAAGATCATCAAAGGTTAGTGATTCATTTTACCTCTATTTGTGCTTTTTGTGACTTCTCTTTGGCCGGAAAAATGGCCGTGTTTCTGTGAGTTGGTGGTGACCTAACATTATCGTTTGTGGTGCTTTCGCTGTGAAGCATTTTTTTAAATATTTTTTTTATCAGACACTGTGGCTGGATTAACTAGAATTTTATCTTTAAAATGGTGTAAAATACTTGTATGCTTGAGGAATTTTAATTATGAGATTTTTGTTGTTTTGAATTTGGCACCCTGCACTTTCACTGGCTGTTGGCGAGGTGGGACACTACCGTCCCACATATCCCAGAGAGGTTAAAAGGCATCTGTGACCAACAGATGCATATCTGTGTTCCCAGTATTGTGAAGCCATAGATTATGGCCTAATGATTTTATTTAAATTGACTGATTTCCTTATATGAACTGTAACTCAGTAAAATCTTTGAAATTGTTGCATGTTGCGTTTATATTTTTGTTCAGTATATATATATATATATATATATATATATATATATATATATATATATATATATATATATATATATATATATATATATATATATATATATATATATATATAGCTAGCTTAGCAGTATTGCTGTTGTGTACATGGAGACATCGTGATATTTACAGTACTCACATTTCCACTTCCGTCTGTGGCACCTGTGGTTTATCGGAATTAGCAGTTTTCCCACTGGCTTTGGCTTTACCTGTTGAAGTACAAAATGTCGCAATGGAAATTGCGAAAATATGCAAATTCATTAACATTTTATATAGATGTTGAACAAGCTATACATTTAAATACTATCAATTATTACCATTTATAAACTAGGTGAATCGAGCCCCGAATGCTGATTGGCTGACAGCTGTGGTATATCAGACCATATACCACAGGTATGACAACATTTATTTTTACTGCTCCAATTATGTTGGTAACCAGTTTATTATAGCAGTAAGTGCCCTCATTGCATCATGCCTAAGAACAGCCCTTAGCCATGGTATATTGGCCATATACCACCCCCAGTGCCTTATTGCTCCTGCATACTACCTCTTCTTTTACGTGTTACTCTTTTATTGTTGGTATTGCACAATGTACTGCATTGTTGAGGGAGCTAACAAGCATTTCACTGCACCTTTTATACTGGCTGTAAACTGTGTATGTGACAAATATTTTTTGTTTTGGTTTGTTGATTTTCTGAGGTCATTTCTTTGTCATGATGTGGAACCTTACTGTACCAGCTTGGGGAGCTGCACTTGGAGTCATCTGGTAGGTACCAGTCAATGGGGAGTAGTTCCTGTTTGGTGCAGGTCTCTTGGCTGGTGTCTGCTTTGTGCATAGACATACAAATAATACATTTACCCATTAAATTTTATCCTGGTTATGCTTATTAGCACTAACGTTACGATGCAGAACAGAACTCACACACAAATTGCCAGTTCAATTCAGCAATACAGTAAATTAGGCTCAAATTCCTTATGACAATCACTGATGTATTCTACATTAACTCACGTTGTCATTGTCCTCCATTCGGAGTGTTCTTTTGACTCTGTGAAAGACAGTGAAGATAATTTAGAAATATGAAAGAAAGTGTGTATTAGAAACTATAGTACTGTTAGCTTAATTAGTACCCCCCAGACTGGCTTGTTTAGACAACGTTAGCTACTGTAGCGAGCTTGCTAGTTTATCGAGAACAACTACTTCCAAATCAAACTTTAATTTGCACAGTTATTACATTGTATGATTAATAATGTTGATAAATGTGTAGTTATCTAACACAAAGGAATAGATAGTAAGATACTTACGGCATTTTGTTGTTGATAGTTGACAAACAACTTCTGAAAGGCCCAGTCCAATGGTAACAAATTTGGCGCGTACAGCGTTTGCAAGAGAATTTGAGTCCTCCGGAAACATGAGCAACACGAAATTCTTATCTGCCGGTCATAATTACATCTCTTATCTTTAATATCAAAGTATTCGCATATAGTATTGATTAAAACAAATATTTATCATTAAATATACCTATTTTTAAATATATGTTTTAAATTATTGTTTTATTTAAATTATAAGTGAAAATATATGGGAACCTTTCACGTTTCTTGTTCCTTCCGATGTCCTTTTCTCAGTGCGTCGCGAAATGTTTGTGTACATAGCAACTAAACTACCGTTATTTCTGGAAGCAGTCCTTTTTTCAACGAGGTAAACATCTGTACATATGAAGTGCGTTTTAGTTGTTGCTGGTCGACTTGAATTATTACGAACCACCATATTTGTTGAGAATCTGGATGCTGCTGTCAGTGCTGAGTTCTCTGTCTGGCTAAGTAAGCCGGTTAGCTAAAGTTCGATAGATAGATAGACAGATAGATATATAGATAGAAAACTAAACTGTGTGATTGACATATATTTCCGACAGAATGTCTCTACAGGCATCTTCTCAGTCTATCGGGATGCAGAAATGTACTGATGAGGAAACGTTCTACATGCACTGCAGAGCTGCCTACCTGACTGTATTTAGGTCTAGTCTGGCCAGTATCAGCTCCAAACATCAGCTATGCCGTGGTAAGTAAACGTTTTCATCATTAGTCATTCGTTTTAGAATCAGAGAGCAATCATTTGTGTAGCTGCTAGCGTGATACTGGCTGAAGTAGCAATTTTCACGTTCACATACAGTCAGTAGCTAAGTAAATGATGCATATCAGTGAATTCTTCCACCACCTCATAATACTGCCTGCTTAGAATGTGAATAGGCTACATCTAGTGGAAGTTACACTCCACTAAATGTTGTAGCTACTGAACAACAAGCCATCATCATTGCCAACTGTTATGAAAATATGTCAATTCATTATTTTTCTATTTATCTTAGTTCTCCAGCAGGCAGGCAGGAATCCATCCCAGGCAACTCTCAACAAACACTGGACCCCAAGTACCACTAAGCTGAACTTTGATGATTTCTGTGAGATAGTGAAGAATGAGAGGCCGACAGAGGTGCACGAGTTGATGAGAGCCTTCAGAAAGATGGACATTAATGGAGATGGCTATATCTCACACAATGAACTACACATAGTCCTCACTTCAGTAAGTACTGCCTCATTGAAGTCATTCTACATCATCCAGATATTTCTAGGTACAGTATAATACATTGAAATAAAAGTGTGATACATTGCAGATATGTACATGAATAGCTCCAACTTATACACCTTTCAAACCAATATGTTTTCCCGCCAACTTTAGCATCACGACAACTTTTTTGCGGCTTTTCTTTATATCTGAAAGATGTTGCCGGTATCAAAGCCTAAACTTGTATTTCCACAAACTGACCTAGTCATGGTTGTGGTAAAGTTCTGCCTATGCCTTAGTGTGAAATGTATCTGTAATGCTGAGGCGGCATTGACACGCACTACGCTCTTAAGCTCTTGATGGTTGCTAGGCAGCGGCCATTACTACTATCCTCCTGGCAGTTCTAAACTTTGCAAGTGTAACAGTATTGCTTCCGTCCTTCTCCTCGCCCATACCTGGGCTCGAACCACATCAACAACTGCCTCCCACGAAGCATTGTTACCTATCGCTCCACAAAAGCCGAAGACCTTGCAAAGCAAGGGAAACAACTACTTCAGGGTCTCAGAGCAAGTGACTTCACCGATTGAAACGCTAATAGCACGTACCCCGCTAACTGGCTAGCCATTTCATACCGTTGACACGAGGCATGTCACCTCACCCATGCCTGCACTGTTTTCTTAACCACAACTTAATGGATCCATAAAGAATTACTGTGGTAAAAAATATCACAGAATGATGAAAATATGGAAATAAAGTAGGCTGATGCAATTGAAGGCATCAAATTGTTGCTTATACTGAAACTCCCAAAGTCATCGAATTGTTCTAATACATTTGAAGCAACTCACTGGGCAGATAGTGGTTGGACCAACGTAGAATAGACATTGAATTGACATCTATGCCCAGTGAGAATAGCCTACCTGCGTGTGGTCAACTATTTCAGCGCCTTTTTATGCTTCTTTGAGACAAGCCTGGTCACTCATCTTGATAAATCAATCAATGTCTGATTTTTGTTACATTTATTTTTCTTCTTCACAGAATCCCAGTTTGGATATTGGTTAGGCTACATTTAGGCAGTGGAAATGTTAAATAAGTTGAGGTGAGTGCTGCTCATGATCATCTTCTCTAGTTGGTTCATTCATTAGCACTGAACAGAACATTTTGCCAGCATGTTGTGTAGCTTAACAAGTGGATTACTTCACTCGCCACTAAGTAACCTAGGCCTACTCCTGGTCAAAAGCCTGGGACTTGTCTTAATCAGTCAATGTGATTTTGTTTCTCTGAATCGTCGTTTGTATATTTGGTTAATTCTCTGGCTGGGCAAATCAGTGGAGGTGGTGTAGCACGTCTATTTGTTTCCTCATCTATCACTGATCAGAAACATTTAGCATGCATTAATGTGGCCTAAATCAAGTGTAGACCTATTCTTTTGCTTGATCGCATATAGGCAACTTCAAATGCCTGCGGAGGTTGTGAAATATAAACACGACACTCGCGTGCTTTTGAAAACATATAGATTGCTATTATTTTATATGGGTATCATGATGAAGATACTCTCATTGTAAAGTCCTGCGGCTGCTCCTAACAAAGTGGAGGAAGGTTAGGAAAGACATTAAACGTGGATAAAAAAAATCATGGGCTTGCTTTTGGCTCTGTTTTCAAAATATCACTTTATCACTCAAAGCGGTTTCACACTTTGCCGTGATGCAAGTTGTGTGTGAAAAATATTTGGTGTATTTTATTCTGTTTATATTTCATTGTACTCTTAATCTACTCTAAAATATATATTAGAATGTGAACATCGTGCCTTGTCTGTGAACATAATAACTAATGATTTCATGTGGATGGCCATATAGCCTATAGGCTACACAGACCAGCAACATCATTATACTCAAAATATGCTGTTCTATTATTTTTTAAATATATTGTATTAGTCTTAAAATGTTTCTTAGGACCGAAAACAAATTAATAATGGATTTCTTTGTGATGGTGTATATTCAATGGATTTATTAAAATCGACGTCCACCCACATGGGCTCACGACTACTCCCACTCCTACAGTTGCCGGCATGTGCACGGGAGATAGAAAAGGCTTGTCCCAAAAATAATGTGGTAAAAATGGGACCGTATGAATTGGGTTCTAAGAAACAGGTAAAAAACAAGTCTGTCTGTAAAGGGTGTAAGTTACATACTTACACTGAGATCAAAGGCCCAATTGAGTCAATGGTATGTTGCTCAAAATTAATTATTAACTTTCTTGTTCTTCTAGAGAGGTGAAAAGATGGCTGCCAAGGAGGTGGATGCCATTTTTTCATTAGCTGATACCAACAAAGATGGCAAATTGGACTATGCCGAGGTGAGATTGGAATGAGAGTTTGCTATTTTTACCATACTTTTTCCTTGCCCTTTACTGTAGGCCTACACGTATTACCCTAATTGTACTCTTTAGCGTGCACTTTCATGTATTATACAGCCTTAACATAACAGCACTATATCATTGCCTGCTTTTGTCCCAGTTCTGCAGACTGTTGGAGTCCACGGCAGAGCAGTGTCAGATTGCAGCTCTGGAGAGACTGGAGGCTGATGCCAAGCTGAAGAGGCAGAACTTTGGCAACGAGTTAGACAGCCCTCCAAAGAGCTTAGCGTCCACCGCTGTGACTGTCCCCCAGCCACCTCACAAAACCGAGCCGGACATCACACTGAAGAAAGGTACTACAGATCTCTGGTAGAGGAGTGCTAGCCTAGAACAGTACTATGCATGTTTACACACACACACACACACACACACACACACACACACACACACACACACACACACACACACACACACACACACACACACACAGAGCCTATAAGTGCTCTCTTCTGGAGTAGTGTTAAGGAATAAGTAATAGGTCTGTTATTGATTGATTTTCCTCCCCTGATGACAAATCACCTCATTAAGACACTCCATGGATCATCATCTCCACACCATTACACCAGTTTGTTTGTAGGGAGGGGATTCTAAAGCATTGTGATTTAGGTAATCATATCTTCCATTATGAGGTAGGTTAACAGAGGGAGGGTTGGGAGGGGGGGGGGTGTGTAACGTCCCCCACTGAGAGACCCAGGGTAGACCTGGGTTCATATACTATTTGAAATAATTTCAAATACTTTAACTGGATGTGATTGAGTTTGCCTGGCATAATGGAACCAATAGAGACATTGCAAAACTGCAGACCCCGCCCATCTGGCGCTCCAGTCAGGCGTACGCGAACGCTAAAAGTATTTGAAAAATTTCAAATAGTATTTGAATCCAGGTCTGAGCTAGGGCCAGGCAGGGCGGGCCAGGGATGGGAAGATGGAGTGGGTTGCTTTAAGTGGTCAGTCTGTGTTCATGTTATTGATTGGGGAGATCCCTCAACTGCTCTCTGAGACCATGAGGGATTAAACAGTCATCTAGGGGAAGGCCTCTCTAACCAGAGCTGCAAAAATAAATGAGTTGTGAGATACTGGCTGGATTATCCATCTATTGATTTATCTGTCCTTTACGTGTTAACACGCTTCTGACACAGTCTGCATGTGACCAAGGCCATGTGAGGCTTTTCTTGTGCTTCAAATGTTTTGACTGGTTATTTGGAGTTGATTTTTCACTGGTGTTGTTAGACTAGCTTCTTCTGACTAGAAGTCTTGTTTTACCCCCACATAAAACAGCTTGGTTAAATTTCAATTTCAACAATACATCATTGTCTCCGTTTTCCTAAACAGTTGTGATTTGGTCCTTTAAAATAGATCCCTGTGATTAATGCACATTAGATCTTTGACAAATACCTTAATAGTGGAGCAATTCATTTAACTGGTATGTTAAGACGGTATAGCGGATCACATTACTCTGCATCTCTCTTCGACGGTCTGAGAAACAATCAAGCCCTAGATTATTGAATTTATATTTCCTGTTTTTAATTAGCAATGGAGGGAAAGTTGTACAAGATAATGGATTGGAAGGACTGTGATTGCACAATTTGTAATTTAGAATGCCTCCACAAATGAATTAACTAACGTGTTTGAACTTGAGATCTCGTCTCACATTCTAATGATGGTGCTTGAGTAGCTCATATTTTTCAGGTGTCCTTGGCCCAAGGCTGGGTTTCTGGTGCGTTTCTTCCAGCTGGGTTTATCTGTTTAAGTTACAGATGTGTTTCTCCTGCGTGTGTCTGTATGTCTCTCAGACAGCAGATCGTCGTCCCGGCCCTCCTCAGCTCGCAGTAGACGGTCGTCACTGTCTAACGCCATCACCATGGCAGCCAGCAACACTAAGAGCGTCAAGCTGGCAGAGCCCACATCTATACAGGTACTACAGCACTGGAACAGTCTGGACTCACATGTACATCGATCACACACTGGGTTATGGTTAACCTGTCTGTTTTCTCTGACAGAAATAACGTGGCTTAATAATTAATTGTCCGAGAGACGGTTGGGACGATGTATATACATACTACCGTTCAAAAGTTTGGGGTCACTTAGAAATGTCTGTGTTTTTGAAAGAAAAGCACCTTTTCTGTCCATTAAAATAACATCAAATTGACTGGTTAGAGCGTTGGACTAGTAACCGGAAGGTTGCAAGTTCAAACCCCCGAGCTGACAAGGTACAAATCTGTCGTTCTGCCCCTGCAGTTAACCCACTGTTCCTAGGCCGTCATTGAAAATAAGAATTTGTTCTTAACTGACTTGCCTGGTTAAATAAATGTAAAATAAAATAAAAAAATTGTTAATGTTGTAAATGACTATTGAAGCTGGAAACGGCAGATTTTTTATGGAATATCTACAAAGGTGTAGAGAGGCGCATTATCAATTTTATGTTATTTTCATGGACAAATAATGTGCTTTTCTTTCAAAAACAAGGACATTTCTAAGTGACCCCAAACTTTTGAACGGTAGTGTAACTGCAGTTAGACCAAGATCGAGGTCTTTTGTCTTTGAGTTCTCCTCCTGAGTTCCTCATTGTGCACCCATTAGGCCTACCCACTAATATCGGAGCAGAGCAAGGATCCACCTTAGGTCCCTTCAGTAACAGCCCTGAAGTCCATTGCTCTGCTCTGGTGTTAGTCCACTAGTAGATATCAGGGCCTGGAGCCAGGCAGCATTGTTGTTGCTGTTTTGTTGTCGTTGTGTGATGCCTTTTGGTGGCAAATTTACTCTGGGTCAGTCGATAAGTATAGAGTGTTGGTATTGATCCCATTCTCTTTGTTTGCACTCTTTTTGACTTCACCGTGGCTCGTTTTCTTTACTGCAACAAAACAAAAGAGAGAAAAACAATAGTTGTGCTCCCTGAACCTTCTTGGTCAGAGGAGTGTAATTGGAAAGTGCCAGATGGAGGAGAAGGTTAAACAATGTGTGTCTGGAGATTACCTGCTGGAAGGTCCTCATTGTACAGTATGTTGCTCCAGGCCTGTTCTGGGTTGATCGTTGGGAATGGGTAAGGCTGTCTAGAGCCATGTCTTAGGGCAAGGTAAGAATGTGTTTTAAAGGGAGGCAAGAAACCTTGTGGCCCTCAGAGGCCATGTAAATTAGGGCTGGGGCCAGAGTAGAGTGACTGAGTGACAGGGGCCTGTATTGGGCTGAAGCTGAACTCTCTCTGTGGGGGGAATTATTTTAGACCCCTTAAAGTAGTGGACGTGACATGCGCCCGGGGCAGGTGGCCTGATTTGATATTGGGACTTCTATGGTTTGATCCGCTGTATGTTTTACAACCTAACATAAATACTTTGAGGAAATAGCTTTGGTTTTAAAAGCTGACTCTTTTTTTCTGTCCAGACACAGTTTGTTTGTTTCTTTAACTTGGTGATTGACAGGTCACCTAAAAAGATGCCATTCCAGACTGTAAGGACCACCAGCAGTTGTGTTTCATTGAATGTGTCTTCTATGGGTTAGGAATGAGAGAGCTTTTATGCTGTACATATCTGCATCTGGGATGGATGTTTGTGCTCTCTTTCAAATTATACAATTTCCCAAATATTAGGCCAACAATGGTGTGTGTTTAAATGTACTTGTCAAATAAAGGTGATTCTGATCACAGTTGTAATAGAGATGTAAAAAGCAGGCGGGAACAAAAAATGGAATTCATAAACATTGTTCAATAATCACGTTATGTTTTGGGAGGACAACTATTTAAACTATTTTGTTGAAAAAATATATATATCAAAGCAATGCAATTTTCCAATAATCTGGCCCATTAGAATAGGCCTTTGTTTTCAAGCTGTTGTCTCCATGCTGCCATCTGGTGGTTGTATTTAGTGGTCTACTTGTTTGTGTTGGGTACTGAACCAAGGTGCGGAAGCAGAACATTATGAATATGCTCTCTGAATTAGCATACTTAATGTGGGGCCATCATGCCCATTTATATCTGTCTGTTTAATGGATTTCCAAGTGAGTTATCATTTATATTTGTGACAAATTCAACATGATGCATCCCTTTAATATTTACTTCTCAGGGTATCAGTTTCCTCTTGTTTTGAAACCACCTGCACTAATGCATTGTTCAAGGATTGTAGACCATTCTGTGAGCTTTTCATACATTATGTCAGTTAAAAGGCCCACTGGGATATTAAAGCAGTTTTTGATAATAAAAAAATGTTTCCCCTTTGCCAGGACTGGCATCACACCTGTATGAAGGGCAGTTTCTTCCTTGAGGAGGATGGAGGCATCACGTCCCTGCAATACCGTCTCACCGTCCCCCAGACAGCCACCGTCTACCTCACCATCAGACCTCTCAACCTTAGCCAGAGACTTGGTAAGTCTACCTCACCATCAGACCTCTCAACCTTAGCCAGAGACTTGGTAAGTCTACCTCACTATCAGACCTCTCAACCTTAGCCAGAGACTTGGTAAGTCTACCTCACCATCAGACCTCTCAACCTTAGCCAGAGACTTGGTAAGTCTACCTCACCATCAGACCTCTCAACCTTAGCCAGAGACTTGGTAAGTCTACCTCACCATCAGACCTCTCAACCTTAGCCAGAGACTTGGTAAGTCTACCTCACTATCAGACCTCTCAACCTTAGCCAGAGACTTGGTAAGTCTACCTCACCATCAGACCTCTCAACCTTAGCCAGAGACTTGATAAGTCTACCTCACCATCAGACCTCTCAACCTTAGCCAGAGACTTGGTAAGTCTACCTCACTATCAGACCTCTCAACCTTAGCCAGAGACTTGGTAAGTCTACCTCACCATCAGACCTCTCAACCTTAGCCAGAGACTTGGTAAGTCTACCTCACCATCAGACCTCTCAACCTTAGCCAGAGACTTGGTAAGTCTACCTCACCATCAGACCTCTCAACCTTAGCCAGAGACTTGGTAAGTCTACCTCACCATCAGACCTCTCAACCTTAGCCAGAGACTTGGTAAGTCTACCTCACCATCAGACTCTCAACCTTAGCCAGAGACTTGGTAAGTCTACCTCACCATCAGACCTCTCAACCTTAGCCAGAGACTTGGTAAGTCTACCTCACCATCAGACCTCTCAACCTTAGCCAGAGACTTGGTAAGTCTACCTCACCATCAGACTCTCAACCTTAGCCAGGGACTTGGTAAGTCTACCTCACCATCAGACCTCTCAACCTTAGCCAGAGACTTGGTAAGTCTACCTCACCATCAGACCTCTCAACCTTAGCCAGAGACTTGGTAAGTCTACCTCATCATCAGACCTCTCAACCTTAGCCAGAGACTTGGTAAGTCTACCTCGCCATCAGACTCTCAACCTTAGCCAGAGACTTGGTAAGTCTACCTCACCATCAGACCTCTCAACCTTAGCCAGAGACTTGGTAAGTCTACCTCACCATCAGACCTCTCAACCTTAGCCAGAGACTTGGTAAGTCTACCTCACCATCAGACTCTCAACCTTAGCCAGAGACTTGGTAAGTCTACCTCACCATCAGACCTCTCAACCTTAGCCAGAGACTTGGTAAGTCTACCTCACCATCAGACCTCTCAACCTTAGCCAGAGACTTGGTAAGTCTACCTCACCATCAGACTCTCAACCTTAGCCAGAGACTTGGTAAGTCTACCTCACCATCAGACCTCTCAACCTTAGCCAGAGACTTGGTAAGTCTACCTCACCATCAGACCTCTCAACCTTAGCCAGAGACTTGGTAAGTCTACCTCATCATCAGACCTCTCAACCTTAGCCAGAGACTTGGTAAGTCTACCTCGCCATCAGACTCTCAACCTTAGCCAGAGACTTGGTAAGTCTACCTCACCATCAGACCTCTCAACCTTAGCCAGAGACTTGGTAAGTCTACCTCACCATCAGACCTCTCAACCTTAGCCAGAGACTTGGTAAGTCTACCTCACCATCAGACTCTCAACCTTAGCCAGAGACTTGGTAAGTCTACCTCACCATCAGACCTCTCAACCTTAGCCAGAGACTTGGTAAGTCTACCTCACCATCAGCACGATTACTTTCTAAATGTAATCTCTTAGTTACTAGTTACCTGTCCAAAATTGTAATCAGTGACATCACTTTTTGACACTTGAACTCAGTAATGTAATCTGATTACTGTCAGTTACTTTTATATTACTTTCACCTTAATAGGCATTAGAAGAAGAAGAAAAATGTGCCTCTCTTGATGATTTTGTTGTCATGGAGGACTGATTTCGGCTCATTGCTTCGAGTTGAAAAATAATTGCTGCTCTCATGGAATGGCATTCTTTGAGCACTACTGATAAGTGCTATTTGCATGTGAAAGCAATGCCATATGCTGCATTTGATATTGGCCTATTGTTTACCTTTTTGTTGGTGACACTTTGATATCTTGATAATATGCAGTTGTTTAAGTGTTACAAAAGTGTGCGAGTTTGAGAATGTGTCCATTAGGCTTATGGACTTTTTTTGTTTTTTTAAATCAGCAAAAAATGTATTGAGCAATAAAATCCCCACTTGTGGTCTTAAATTCAACTAGTTTTTGACAGTATTGATCACAGTACCATAGAGGAGTTTAGAAGAGAGACACTCCCTCAAACTTTTATTCCATAGGCTAGGATCCACGTGGACCGCTGGGATCCGTGCAACTATGCTGCCGTTGCAAGAGCTTATTTTTCACTGGCTGTCCACTGGTCGCAAAAAACAAGGATTTATAGGCAGCTTAAACTTCCTCAATTCAACCATTATTGGGTTAAAATGCACCACAATCTGTAAGGCCCAAATAGCTAAATGAGCGAGCAACAGTTTGATTCACAGGTTTTATTTATTTTTTATTTCACCTTTATTTAACTAGGCAAGTCAGTTAAGAACAAATTCTTATTTTCAATGACGGCCTACCACCATATGGGACTCCCAATCACGGCTGGTTGTGATACAGCCTGGAATCGAACCAGGGTCTGTAGTGAAGCCTCTAGCACTGAGATACAGTGCCTTAGACCGATGCGCCACTCGGGAGCACCACATCATTGCGCTATGTGGATACTGTATCAATAATAAGTGATATCCAGATCGCCTGTCAGCTACACCACTGCGGTCGTCCATGCCTCCAAGCGTTTATTCAAATTGGATGTATGATCTTTGGATGCCGCCAGCAGTTGCACCATTGGAAGACGTAGCTTGGATGTAGCCTGCAAAAGCCTTAATCCAGCTCTTTTCCGGTGGTCTATCAAACGCATTCTGTGTGTCATCATAGTGGTCTGTGACTTGTGGTCAGACTCGCTTCGGGGGAACAAACTTAAACTTGAGCCTTTTTTCAATGCTGATTTGAATGTCATTGAGAATAGAAAGGTGTCATAAATATTTTCACAAACATCCTTTCTGAATTTAAAAGTAATCCTAGATATTTTAGCTGGTAATGGATTACAGTTAGTTTTATTGTAATCCGTTACTCCCCAACCCTGACCATCAGACCCCCCAAATGTTTTGATATTTGCAATTGAGGACTGGAATGTAACCTTTTTGGAATGTAACCTTTTTGTCCTGTTTCTTAGAAAAGCCCTCATCCTGGATGTCGGTGGACACAGCTGTCTTTGTGGTGTCAGGAAAAGACACTAAAGAGGACTCCACTTTGGTGTGTTTCACTGAGTCAAGAGACAAAGAGGTCAGTCCTTAATTATTGTAAATGTCATGCATGATGACCATTTTCAAATGAAACAACCTCCAATTTAGAGAGCGAGAGAGTATATTTGTAGTAGAGGTCTTCATGGGTCCGGGTGGACTCGATTGGATTCGGGTCTGAAATTCTAACTTGTTCCTCTGGTCCGGGACGTGTCCTGTTTGATTATCGACCACGGTTCTGCATAGCATATTTATTTGACTCTAACAAGGTGAATTTATTGACTTCTAGAAGCCTAGCCAGCTTGACTGATGAACATACTTTTTTTTTGTCACTCCGGTCCAATCGAGTCTGGTCGAGACCCAGATCCGTTAGGGTCTAATTGTCCTCCGGCCTGTCCGGGCGCAACTTTTTGGACCTGTGAAAACCTCTAATTTGAATTATAAACTGGTTGGTTCGAGCCCAGAATGCTGATTGGCTGACAGCCATGGTATATTAGACCATATACCACGGGTATGACAAACCATTTATTTTTTCTGCTCTAATTACATTGGTAACCAGTTTATAATAGCAACAAGGCACCTCAGAGGTTTGTGGTATATGGTTAATATACCACGGCTAAGGGCTGTGTCCAGGCACAGCCCTTAGTGATGCGTCGTGCCTAAAAACAGCCCTTAGCCGTGGTATATTGGCCATATATCACACCCTCTCATGCCTATTGCTTAAGTATAGTATGAGAATAGCCTTTCAAACTGTCTCTTTCAAATGTTTACTGACCTCTAGTGGCCAGCTGTGATACCGTTCATCTCCAGTGATTGTGTACAAAACTTACATTGAAAATCCTAACAAACATTGTTCCTGAAAACAGAAGTGTTTCTGGAAGGGGGAGCTGAGTGCTGGTACCTACTGCCTCCTTCCCTTCACCACGAGCTGTAGGCTGAGGAAGAGGACCAGGAAGAGTGTGTCTAAACCTGTCACGCTGGTCAACAGGACTGACACGGGGGAGCTGGACCTCACTAGGGACTTCAGGTGAGTTATACACCCCTAACTGTTACACACCTGCTAGAAATGATGAGGAGTAATATTATACAGTATTAACACCAGTATCACTATATTTATTCCATTGCATAATGAAAACACTCGAAGCAGACCAAACTCTTTGGTCCTTTAAAAACTTGCTGTATGTAAAGTATTGTGTGCTATAGGTTAGAAAATAAATCGATGTGACTCTGGATGACAACATAATGATGTTTGTTTCCAACATTAGGGCTGTTTTAAATCCGCTTCATGTTTTGTTTCCTTGCCACGATACTAATAAGTATAGCAGTACTGGTATCGTCCTGGTCCTAGTAGTTGCCCTGTGAACCTTAAATTCATTATCAGAGGCAAAATATTTGTATTATTGTGAAAGGTGCCGGATATTAATGTCCACAGTACATTCCAAATGTGCCGCTCTATATCTGTGAAGAGGATTCAGACAGGAGCTGACCTGGACAATGCTTCCTTCCTACCACAGGGGGGCGCTGTCTGATATCTTTGAGGTGATAGACCTGGATGGGAATGGCCTCCTCAGTCTGGAGGAGTACAACTTCTTTGAGCTCAGGACCAGTGGAGAGAACTGTGATGAGGAAGCATGGGCTGTCTGCAAAGGTGAAATATACCTGATCTATACAAATGGATAATATAGTAGACTGCTATCATATGACCCCAGGTCATGTGTTGTTCCAGCTTCGTGCTGATCGTGTTTTCTTTAATCAATGCTTTGGCTAGAGTCAAACCAGGCTGTTTTGAAAATGAAATGATTATTGTTTAGATTGAGTCTGATGGCAGTTTGACTCGGGCTTAAAGAACACACTACCTGTCCGGTGTATTAGTTGAATTTGGTTCAATTGATTCTTCAAGTGGTTCATGACTCCTCTGTGACTCCCTCCCAGAGAACTTTGACACCCGGAAGAACCAGCTCAGTCGTCAGGGCTTCATGGAGCTCAACCTGATGGAGGCCAGCGAGAGGGGGGGAGACCCCACAGACCTCTGGGTAACGCTGGAGGCCATGGGCTACAACCGCAATCTGGAGATGGTGGAGGTGGGTCCTAGTGCTAGACACACACACACACACACACACACACACACTGTTCCTTTGTGTGTATTAGCTGCTGGTAGTAGCAGCACACAGAGCAGTAGCACTCTGCAGTACCATAGCTCATCAAATATCAGGCCAATACATACCTCCATTGAATCATCACAAATTGACTAACAATATTGTCTAACAAGTGCGGTATAAATAAATCCATCCTTCTCATCCTCCCCTAGGCATGTCCGTTCCTGATAGATGTTTACTGTGAGGAGGGTCAGTGTACTCTGCAGCCGGTCAGTCTGGAGTCAGGCCACAGGATCCTGAACACAGCCCTGCAGAGGTCCATCACGGCCAGGTCAGAGGTCAAAACCCTCAGGGGTCAGGAGAACGTCCTGGTCTACACCTACCGAGGAGAACACAGGATCTCCACCGTCATCGCCAACAAGGTGAAGGACTAGAATAAATACTATTGGATTTTTTTGCATTGTGTTTTCAGAGGTTTTATTGAACCAACAAGATGATCAGCCACTAGAGGGGATGTTCTGTATTTACTCTGATGATTGTGGGGCTCTATGGGGTGACAGGTTGCCTAGTGCTTAGAGTGTTGGGCCAGTAACCGAAAGGTTGCAAGATCGAATCCCCGAGCTGACAAGGTAAAAATCTGGCGTTCTGCCCCTGAACAAGGCAATTATCCCACTGTTCCTAGGCCGTCATTAAAAATAAGAATTTGTTCTTAACTGACTTGCCTAGTTAAATAAAGGTAAAATAAATTGCGATTCCTTCATATTTTTGATACACACTACCCTGTTGAAGAAAAAAACATGGAGGTATCTTCATTTATCTGATCCGCTTTCAACCAAGTCTGTTTTTACATATTTCTGTATGTAAATTTGACCTGTAGGGAATTCTTTACAAGCCTACCACACCGGCTTTGACAGTCGTCGGTGTGGCAAGGCTTGCGAACTATTACGGACTACTAAGGGAAACCAGGCCGCAAGCTGATCAGTGACGTGAGCCAACCAGACACGCTAAATGCCTTTTATGCACTATATCTCTTTACACAATGATGAAAATAATCATGGCCTCTAAACCTTCAAGCTGCATACTGGACCCTATTCCAACTAAACTACTGAAAGAGCTGCTTCCTGTGCTTGGCTCTCATATGTTGAACATAATAAACGGCTCTCTATCCACCGGATGTGTACCAAACTCACTAAAAGAGGCAGTAATAAAGCCTCTCTTGAAAAGGCCAAACCTTGACCCAGAAAATATAAAAAACTATCGGCCTATATCGAATCTTCCATTCCTCTCAAAAATGTTAGAAAAAGCTGTTGCGCAGCAACTCACTGTCTTCCTGAAGACAAACAATGTATACGAAATGCTTCAGTCTGGTTTTAGACCCCATCACAGCACTGAGACGGCACTTGTGAAGGTGGTAAATTACCTTTCAATAGCATCAGACCGAGGCTCTGCATCTGTCCTCGTGCTCCTAGACCGTAGTGCTGCTTTTGATACCATCGATCACCACATTCTTTTGGAGAGATTGGAAACCCAAATTGGTCTACACGGACAAGTTCTGGCCTGGTTTAGATCTTATCTGTCGGAAAGATATCAGTTTGTCTCTGTGAATGGTTTGTCCTCTGACAAATCAACTGTACATTTCGGTGTTCCTCAAGGTTCCGTTTTAGGACCACTATTGTTTTCACTATATATTTTACCTCTTGGGGGATGTAATTCGAAAACATAATGTTAACTTTCACTGCTATGTGGATGACACACAGCTGTACATTTCAATGAAACATGGTGAAGCCCCAAAATTTCCCTCACTAGAAGCCTGTGTTTCAGACATAAGGAAGTGGACGGCTGCAAACTTTCTACTTTTAAACTCGGACAAAACAGAGATGCTTGTTCTAGGTCCCAAGAAACAAAGAGATCTTCTGTTGAATCTGACAATTAATCTTGATGGTTGTCTCAAATAAAACTGAAGGACCTCTGTGTTACTCTGGACTCCGATCTCTCTTTTGACGAACATATCAAGACTGTTTCAAGGACAGCTTTTTTCCATCTACCCAACATTGCAAAAATCAGAAACTTTCTGTCCAAAAAAAAAAATACAGAAAAATTAATCCATGCTTTTGTTACTTCTAGGTTAGACTACTGCAATGCTCTACTTTCCGGCTACTCGGATAACGCACTAAATCAACTTCAGTTAGTGCTAAATGCGGCTGCTAGAATCCTGACTAGAACCAAAAAATGTGATCATATTACTCCAGTGCTAGCCACCCTACACTGGCTTCCTGTTAAGGCAAGGGCTGATTTCAAGGTTTTACGGCTAACCTACAAAGCATTACACGGGCTTGCTCCTACCTATCTTTCTGATTTGGTCCTGCCGTACATACCTACACGTACTCTACGGTCACAAGACGCAGGCCTCCTAATTGTCCCTAGAATTTCTAAGCAAACAGCTGGAGGCAAGGCTTTCTCCTATAGAGCTCCATTTGTATGGAATGGTCTGCCTACCCATGTGAGAGACGCAGACTCGGTCTCAACCTTTAAGTCTTTACTGAAGACTCATCTCTTCAGTGGGTCATATGATTGAGTGTAGTCTGGCCCAGGAGTGTGAAGGTGAACGGAAAGGCTCTGGAGCAACGAACCGCCCTTGCTGTCTCTGCCTGGCCGGTTCCCTTCTTTCCACTGGGATTCTCTGCCTCTAACCCTATTACAGGGGCTGAGTCACTGGCAAACTGGTGCTCTTTCATGCCGTCCCTAGGAGGGGTGCGTCACTTGAGTGGGTTGAGTCACTGATGTGATCTTCCTGTCTGGGTTGGCACCCCCCCTTGGGTTGTGCTGTGGCGGAGATCTTTGTGGGCTATACTCGGCCTTGTCTCAGGATGGTAAATTGGTGGTTGAAGATATCCCTCTAGTGGTGTGGGGGCTGTGCTTTGGCAAAGTGGGTGGGGTTATATCCTTCCTGTTGGGCCCTGTCTGGGGGTATCATCGAATGGGGCCACAGTGTCTCCTGACCCCTACTGTCTCAGCCTCCAGTATTTATGCTGCAGTAGTTTATGTGTTGGGGGGCTAGGGTCAGTTTGTTATATCTGGAGTACTTCTCCTGTCTTATCCGGTGTCCTGTGTGAATTTAAGTATGCTCTCTCTAATTCTCCCTTTCTCTCGGAGGACCTGAGCCCTAGGACCATGCCTCAGGACTACCTGGCATGATGACTATTTGCTGTCCCCAGTCCACCTGGCTGTGCTGCTGCTCCAGTTTCAACTGTTCTGCATGCAGCTATGGAATCCTGACCTGTACTACCTGTCCCAGACCTGCTGTTTTCAACTCTCTAGACACAGCAGGAGTGGTAGAGATACTCTTAATGATCGGCTATGAAAAGCCAACTGACATTTACTCCTGAGATGTTGACTTGCTGCACCCTCGACAACTACTGTGATTATTATTATTTGACCATGCTGGTCATTTATGAACATTTGAACATCTTGGCCATGTTCTGTTCTAATCTCCACCTGGCACAGCCAGAAGAAGACTGGCCAACCCTCATAGCCTGGTTCCTCTCTAGGTTTCTTCCTAGGTTTTGGCCTTTCTAGGGAGTTTTTCCTAGCCATCGTGCTTCTACACCTGCATTGCTTGCTATTTGGGGTTTTAGGCTGGGTTTCTGGACAGCACTTTGAGATATTAGCTGATGTACGATGGGCTATATAAATACATTTGATTTGATTTATGCTTGCTTCGAGGCAAGCATCACTGACTCATGCATGAGAGCACCAGCTGTTCCGGACGACTGTGTTATCACGCTCTCCATAGCCGATGTGAGGAAGACCTTTAAACAGGTCGACATTCACAAGGCCACGGGGCCAGACGGATTACCAGGACGTGTACTCGGAGCATGCGCGGACCAACTAGCACTGACATTTTCAACCTGTCCCTGAACGAGTCTGTAATATCTAGATGTTTCAAGCAGACCACCATAGTCCCTGTGCCCAAGAAAGTGAAGGTAACCTGCCTAAATGTCTACCGCCCCGTAGCACTCACGTCAGTAGCCATGAAGTCCTTTGAAAGACTGGTCATGGCTCACATCAACATCATCATCATCGTGGAAATCCAAGGCCCACTCCAATTTGCATACCGCCACAACAGTTCCACAGATGACGCAATCTCAATCGCACTCCACACTGCACTTTCCCACCTGGACAAATGGAACACCTATGTGAGAATGTTGTTCATTGACTACAGCTCAGCGTTCAACACCATAGTGCCCACAAAGCTCATCACTAAGATAAGGACCCTGGGATTAAACACCTCCCTCTGCAACTGGATCCTGGACTTCCTGACGGGCCGTCTCCAGGCGGTAAGGGTAGGCAACAGCACATCTGCCACGCTAATCCTCAACACGGGGGCCCCTCAGGGGTGTGTGCTTAGTCCCCTCCTGTACTCCCTGTTCAGCTACGACTGCTTGGCCAAGCACAACTCCAACACCATTAAGTTTACTGACGACACAATGGTGGTAGGCCTGATCACCGACAACAATGAGACAGCCTATAGGGAGGAGGTCAGAGACCTGGCAGTGTGGTGTCAGGACAACAACCTCTCCTTCAATGTGAGCAAGACAAAGGAGGTGATCGTGGACTACAGGAAAAGGAGGGCCGAACACGCCCCCATTCACATCGACAGAGCTGTAGTGGAAAGGGTCGAGGGTTTACACATCACCAACAAACTATCATGGTCCAAACACACCCAGACAGTTGTGAAGAGGGCACTGCAATGCCTTTTCCCCCTCAGGAGACTGAAAAGATTTTGCATGGGTCTCCATATCCTCAAAAAGTTCTGCAGCTGCACCATTGAGAGCATCTTGACCAGTTGCATCACCACCTGGTATAGCAACTTCTCGGAATCCAACCGTAAAGCGCTACAGAAGGTAGTGCATACGGCCCAGTACATCACATCCATCCAGGACCTATATACTAGGTGGTGTCAGAGGAAGGCCCAAAGAATTGTCAGACTCCAGTTACCCAAGTCATAGACTTCTCTCTGCTACCGCACGGCAAAATGGTACCGGAGGGCCAAGTCTAGGTCCAAAAGGCCCATATCCCCAAGCCATAAGACTGCTGAACAATTAAATAAATGCCCGCCCCCTTTGTTTTTACACTGCTGCTACTCGCTGTTTATTATCTATGCATAGTCACTTTACCCCTACCTACATGTACAAATGACCTTGACTAACCTGTACCCCACCCAGCACATTGACTCGGCACTGGTACCCCCTGTATATAGCCTCGTTATTGTTATTTTACTGTGTAACTTTTTTTTTTAAAGTTTTACTTTAGTTTATTTAGTAAATATTTTCTTAACTGCATTGTTGGTTAAGGGCTTGTAAGTAAGCATTTCATGCTAAGGTCTGCTGCGCCTGTTGTATTTGGCGCATCTAACAAATAACATTTGATTTGAGAAATGTGTGTACATTAGACGTCATTGCTGCATTAGACTACATTGCTGCTAGTCTAGAACTGTTGAGGAGTGAGTCCATTATCACATAATGCTGTAATTGATATGCAGCTTACGCCTCCATTCACATGGCAACAGGATCCACACTGTGAGCATTTATGGTCACACATAGTGGGCAGAATAGTTTATGTGTGGAGCATTAAGATCATCAGAGCTGCAGTTTCTTTATGATTTAGTAGACTGTTTTTCTCCATGTACCTGGTAATACTATACTGTAGGAGGTATGTGTTATACTTTTTCAAATGAGCTTAGTAGTGAAAGCAGCCAGCAGTGAAGGGTCTGGGTGGAGGGTTTAGTAAGGAAATACTGTAGCCAGCAGTGAAGGGTCTGGGTGGAGGGTTTAGTAAGGAAATACTGTAGCCAGCAGTGAAGGGTCTGGGTGGAGGGTTTAGTAAGGAAATACTGTAGCCAGCAGTGAAGGGTCTGGGTGGAGGGTTTAGTAAGGAAATACTGTAGCCAGCAGTGAAGGGTCTGGGTGGAGGGTTTAGTAAGGAAATACTGTAGCCAGCAGTGAAGGGTCTGGGTGGAGGGTTTAGTAAGGAAATACTGTAGCCAGCAGTGAAGGGTCTGGGTGGAGGGTTTAGTAAGGAAATACTGTAGCCAGCAGTGAAGGGTCTGGGTGGAGGGTTTAGTAAGGAAATACTGTAGCCAGCAGTGAAGGGTCTGGGTGGAGGGTTTAGTAAGGAAATACTGTAGCCAGCAGTGAAGGGTCTGGGTGGAGGGTTTAGTAAGGAAATACTGTAGCCAGCAGTGAAGGGTCTGGGTGGAGGGTTTAGTAAGGAAATACTGTAGCCAGCAGTGAAGGGTCTGGGTGGAGGGTTTAGTAAGGAAATACTGTAGCCAGCAGTGAAGGGTCTGGGTGGAGGGTTTAGTAAGGAAATACTGTAGCCAGCAGTGAAGGGTCTGGGTGGAGGGTTTAGTAAGGAAATACTGTAGCCAGCAGTGAAGGGTCTGGGTGGAGGGTTTAGTAAGGAAATACTGTAGCCAGCAGTGAAGGGTCTGGGTGGAGGGTTTAGTAAGGAAATACTGTAGCCAGCAGTGAAGGGTCTGGGTGGAGGGTTTAGTAAGGAAATACTGTAGCCAGCAGTGAAGGGTCTGGGTGGAGGGTTTAGTAAGGAAATACTGTAGCCAGCAGTGAAGGGTCTGGGTGGAGGGTTTAGTAAGGAAATACTGTAGCCAGCAGTGAAGGGTCTGGGTGGAGGGTTTAGTAAGGAAATACTGTAGCCAGCAGTGAAGGGTCTGGGTGGAGGGTTTAGTAAGGAAATACTGTAGCCAGCAGTGAAGGGTCTGGGTGGAGGGTTTAGTAAGGAAATACTGTAGCCAGCAGTGAAGGGTCTGGGTGGAGGGTTTAGTAAGGAAATACTGTAGCCAGCAGTGAAGGGTCTGGGTGGAGGGTTTAGTAAGGAAATACTGTAGCCAGCAGTGAAGGGTCTGGGTGGAGGGTTTAGTAAGGAAATACTGTAGCCAGCAGTGAAGGGTCTGGGTGGAGGGTTTAGTAAGGAAATACTGTAGCCAGCAGTGAAGGGTCTGGGTGGAGGGTTTAGTAAGGAAATACTGTAGCCAGCAGTGAAGGGTCTGGGTCGAGGGTTTAGTAAGGAAATACTGTAGCCAGCAGTGAAGGGTCTGGGTGGAGGGTTTAGTAAGGAAATACTGTAGCCAGCAGTGAAGGGTCTGGGTGGAGGGTTTAGTAAGGAAATACTGTAGCCAGCAGTGAAGGGTCTGGGTGGAGGGTTTAGTAAGGAAATACTGTAGCCAGCAGTGAAGGGTCTGGGTGGAGGGTTTAGTAAGGAAATACTGTAGCCAGCAGTGAAGGGTCTGGGTGGAGGGTTTAGTAAGGAAATACTGTAGCCAGCAGTGAAGGGTCTGGGTGGAGGGTTTAGTAAGGAAATACTGTAGCCAGCAGTGAAGGGTCTGGGTGGAGGGTTTAGTAAGGAAATACTGTAGCCAGCAGTGAAGGGTCTGGGTGGAGGGTTTAGTAAGGAAATACTGTAGCCAGCAGTGAAGGGTCTGGGTGGAGGGTTTAGTAAGGAAATACTGTAGCCAGCAGTGAAGGGTCTGGGTGGAGGGTTTAGTAAGGAAATACTGTAGCCAGCAGTGAAGGGTCTGGGTGGAGGGTTTAGTAAGGAAATACTGTAGCCAGCAGTGAAGGGTCTGGGTGGAGGGTTTAGTAAGGAAATACTGTAGCCAGCAGTGAAGGGTCTGGGTGGAGGGTTTAGTAAGGAAATACTGTAGCCAGCAGTGAAGGGTCTGGGTGGAGGGTTTAGTAAGGAAATACTGTAGCCAGCAGTGAAGGGTCTGGGTGGAGGGTTTAGTAAGGAAATACTGTAGCCAGCAGTGAAGGGTCTGGGTGGAGGGTTTAGTAAGGAAATACTGTAGCCAGCAGTGAAGGGTCTGGGTCGAGGGTTTAGTAAGGAAATGGGCTAAAGACTCAGTCTGGCTTGACCAGGCTACCATGACATTACCTATTGTTCTTTATGTAACAGTTCATGTAAAATCTCCCCTCTATACTATTGCAGACCAACCAGAAGGTGACGGTGCACGTGAACAACGAGCAGAGTAAGAACTGCAGCAGCAGCAGAGGGATGAGTGTGTTCGCTGTGGAGGTCCCTGCTAGAACCAAGATGGTGAGATACTGTACTCACAGAACACACTGTCCCATAGGATGGAGGTTGAGCTGTCTCCTATTCATTCTTCTGCTTGATTCAGCAAAATGTTAAGAAAGTTGATCATTATTTTTAGGCTTCATAGTTTGTGGGATCTACACTACATGACCAAAAGTATGTGGACACCTACTCGTTTAACATCTCAATGCAAAATCATGGGCATTAATATGGAGTTGGTCCCACCTTTGCTTCAATAGCAGCCTCCATTCTTCTGGGAAGGCTTTCCACTAGATGTTGGAGCATTAGTGAGGTCGGGCACGGATGTTGGGCAATTAGGCCTGGCTCGCAGTCGGCGTTCCAATTCATCCCAAAGGTGTTCGATGGGGTTGAGGTCAGGCCTCTGTGCAGGCCAGTCAAGTTCTTCCACACTGATCTCGACAAACCACTTCTGTATGGACCTCGCTTTGTGCACGTGGGCATTGTCATGCTGAAACAGGAAATGGCCTTCCCCAAACTGTTGCCACAAGGCTGGAAGCACAGAATCGTCTAGAATGTAATTGTATGCTGTAGCATTAAGATTTCCCTTTACTGGAACTAAGGGGCCTAGCCCGAACCATGAAAAACAGCCCCTGGCCATTATTCCTCCTCCACCAAACTTTACAGTTGGCACTACGCATTTGGGCAGGTTTGTCTGTCAGACCGCCAGATGATGAAGCGTGAATCATTTATCCAGAAAACGCGTTTCCACTGCTCCAGAGTCCAATAGTGGCGAGCTTTGCACCACTCCAGCCGACGCTTGGCATTGCGCATGGTGGTCTTAAGCTTGGCTGCTTAAATTTAAGCTTGGCTGCCATGGAAACCCATTTCATGAAGCCTAGACGTTTACACTTCACAATAACAGTACTTACAGTTGACCGGGGAAGCTCTAGCAGGGCAGAAATTTGACGAACTGACTTGTTGGAAAGGTGGTATCCTATGACGGTACCACGTTGAAATTCCCTGAGCTCTTCAGTAAGGCCATTCTACTGCCAGTGTTTGTCTATGGAGATCGCATGGCTGTGTGCTCGATTTTATACACCTGTCAGCAACGGGTGTGGCTGAAATAGCCGAATCCACTCATTTTAATGGGTGTCCACATACATTTGTGTAAATATAGTGTATGTTAAATAGACAGATTTGACCTCCATTGAGCAGTTAATGCTCTATTTCTCCTGTTGTGTAACACATGTTGATGGGTGTAAAGGAGATATCAACCACACTTGCTCTCTCTTAAGAGGAAACAGAAGCAACACGTTACTTCAAGAAGCATTCAAGTTTCTCAATGGGGCAAGTGTAATAATGTTTTCACTTTAAAGGGTATTTGTCATGTCTCTCAGGTGTGCCAGCATGTCCTGCCCATCAACGAGCACCAGGAGTGGACCTACAACTGTGTGGAGAGCATTATACCATGCCAGTGAAACAGTGATAAGACAGCAACTCTAATATTACCATGGTACTTTATAAAACATACTAATAGAAAAGGGACAGTGGGCCAAAAGCTATTTATAGCCAACGGGAAACTGAATTAATGAATAATACTATATGTATGTAACATGTGCCTTTGTGATAGTGGTGTGTAGTTGTGTTTTTCCATGGAATTGTATGAAATTATGTTGATTTTGAAAAATCTTTAATGGAAATGGAACTATAATAGAGATACTGTAGATAATGATACTGAACTAATATTTGCACTGATTTATAATATTTTTAACACTCAATTTTCATTGTACTGTGACTCCTATAATAATGTGTATAATTTTGCAATAGTACATAGTTTTATCACATGCCTTTATATACAAATATGATGTGCATTGTAACGTGTTTTAACAAGTGTGCTCAAGTCTCATATTTACAAACAATATGCTATATAACAATATTACGTATGTCTGTCAAAACTCAAAATAAATCTCAAATTTAAAATAATGGAGTAACTTGAGATGCCTATTCACCACACTGCTCTGGAGCCTTGTTCACCACACTGCTCTGGAGCCTTGTTCACCACACTACTCTGGAGCCTTGTTCACCACACTACTCTGGAGCCTTGTTCACCACACTACTCTGGAGCCTTGTTCACCACACTACTCTGGAGCCTTGTTCACCACACTGCTCTGGAGCCTTGTTCACCACACTGCTCTGAAGCCTTGTTCACCACACTGCTCTGGAGCCTTGTTCACCACACTGCTCTGGAGCCTTGTTCACCACACTGCTCTGAAGCCTTGTTCACCACACTGCTTTGGAGCCTTGTTCACCACACTGCTCTGGAGCCTTGTTCACCACACTGCTCTGGAGCCTTGTTCACCACATTGCTCTGGAGCCTTGTTCACCACACTGCTCTGGAGCCTTGTTGACCACACTGCTCTGGAGCCTTGTTCTTGCACCATTTTCACAGTACTGAGCACTGGCCTGGTTACACATCCACCATAGCTGCTGGAACCATGTTTCAAAGAATAATGTGAAAAGAAAATAGCACAGAACGGTTCAGGTTGTCTTGATAGTGCAACAAGGGTGTGAGAGCCCTGTGATAGTTGCCTGGCAGTCAGACACGCCTGTGTGCTCTTCCCTTAGGCCTCAATGTTTGACACTGCTGATCAGAGTTGTACTGCACTGGCCTAGTTGCTGTAATCGTGCTGGAAAGGCCAGCACAGTACAGTTCAGGTTTGGATGATACTTTGATAAGGGTGGCTGTAAGAGCCCTGCTGCTGCCTGGCCTGCCTAGCAGTCGGCTACATTCCTGTGCTCCTCAATGAGGCCTGCACTTTATTCTCCTTTAGCGCTGAGCACAGTCTTCTTGACCTCCTATTAATAGCTTGCAGGCCATTACTTTGCCCTTTGACTTTTTTTCTACTGTAACCGTAGAACTCACCGGTAAATGTCACATGATGTGAGCTGTATTTAATCTGCTGAGTGCCACTCCACTCTTCCTTTCTCACTACTAAATGTTTAGTAATGCTTTACCTCACAGTCCTCTTTTAGCTGGAACAGTGATGGCACTGCGGTAATAATGCATGCTCTCTGGTAGGCCTTCTTGCCTGGTATCAAACCTTAACCAAGTGGCTCTGGTTTCAATTAATCCCCAAGAAAGCAATTATGTCATTACTAATGGGTAATGTCTGAGGTAATACCTTGTTAATAATGGACTGTGAATGAAAGAGTTTCAGAATGTGTAGCAACCACTCTGAGCAGTTAAATGTCACAATGGGCTAATTCCTTCTACATACATGTTCATTTAGACTGTCACGACTTCCGCCCGAAGTTGGTGCCTCTCCTTGTTCGGGCGGCGTTCGGCGGTCGTCGTCACCGGCTTTCTAGCTGCCACCGATCTATGTTTCTTTTTCCATTTGTTTTGTCTTGATTGTACACACCTGGTTCCCATTACGTTAATATTTATTCCCTATTTAACCCTCTAGTTCCCACATGGTTTTGTGTTTGTTCTTTGTTTAGTGTTCGAGACTTCTGTGAGCTGGTGTGTTTTCCCTGCGTGGAAATGTTGTTTATTTTCGAGTAAAGTATGTATTTTACTCAGTTCTGTATCCTGCGCCTGACTCCGTCCTAACCGCTGCACATGGACACTTGACATAGACATGTTTTTCAAGTGTTTCAATGATTGATTGCCACTTTCGATGACCTCACCACTGCCCTCTTGCATGTTATTATTTTGATTTATCAAATAAGAGCGCTGCTTCACGATGACAGCCAGGCCCTGTTGATAAACAGCACTGCTTTTACTTGGTGTGGTGTTCAAACTGATTGATGCATTAGAGAAACTAGATGATGACCTTGCCTGGCCTCTGTCACAACAACCGCATACCCCATGTGCTTCTGATTGTTGGGCTGGTTGTAACACAATTCCTGGGCAAGAAGTAGCTGAAACATTCCCCCAAGAATCTCAATAGCTTGCTAAATTTTTTGGTGCATGTTTTTTTTTTGGGGGGGGGGGTTGTCTCTTCGGAACATGGGCTGACTCAAGTGCTATGGCATGTTTGCTCATTGCTTTACTGACTTGCAGTTTTAAAAGAGTGGTTCACCACAAAATCAAAGGTTAAACATTTTTTATATATCTGTTAAGTTTGTCCCAACCTGTTATATGCACTAGGAGATGCATTGAAATGTTTTGTCTAATTCCATCTCATTATTTGATGCCGTACAGAATCGATCAAATCCTCACTGAGAAAACACAACCTACAGTGTCAATGAACCCATGTGTTGTAGACAGACACACAAGTGGCGCAGCAGTCTAAGGCACTGCAAGAGGCGTCACTACAATCCCTGGTTCAAATCCAACCTGGTTCACATCTGGCTGTGGTTGGGAGTCCCATAGGGCACACGTCCGAGTTTGGCCGGGGGTAGGCCATCATTGTAAATAAGAATTTGTTCTTAACTGACTTGCCTGGTTAAATAAAGGTTACATTTAAAATAAAATGAAAAAACAGAATGGTCCTAGGGCAGCGGTAGCCAACCCTGTTCCTGGAGTTCCACAGTGACTGCAGGATTTTGTTCCAACTAGGGACAACACCTGGATAGAAGCACAATGATTTCGCTACACCCGCAATAATATCTGCTAAACACGTGTATGTGACCAATACATTTTTTTTATATTTTTTTTATTTTTTATTTTGACACCTGACCAACTGAGTTAATTGATCTGTTCAGTGATTGCCTAAATTCAACACACCTGGTCTTCCAAGTCGGTTAAATAAAAAAAACATTAACTTCAGGACTAGGGTTGCCTACCGTTGTATCTGAGACAAAAAGTTGTTTATTCATTTAAAGCGGCAATATCTAACTTTTTGGGAGATTGACCAAATTCACACAGAAGTGTGAGTTATAGATCTGTCATTCTCATTGAAAGCAGGTCTAAGAAGCGGTAAATCTGTTCTGTGTTATTTCTTAATTTTGGCTTTTGCTTTTTACACAAGCTTCAAAAATCTGAAAATACAATATTGGTTATAGAGAATATATTTAACAGCGATTTAGATGGTACAATGATTCTCTCTACACTATAGTTGCTTGTTTTGTCACAAACTGAAATTAGTCAAACCATTAGATACTGCATCTTACAGTTTTATTTTGGTCCTAGTGTTGCCATGCTTGAGGCACAAATACATTGTGGCATCAGACTTCTTTTGAATATTGTTTATTTTATGCGCCAGGCCTTGAATCAAAGTCCAGTACTGTCCGTTTAAATCTAAAGGTGGGAAGGACCTAACCAAAGGGGATCTTCGAGTGTGTACGTGTGGCAGCTATGCGGTGCATTCGCCTCAACCGAATACGCGGCTCACACGGGCTGTCAACCTTTTGTGGAAAATGACGAAAATCACAGTAGTCAAAACCAAGGCTTATCCCGACCAGAAGCCTGGCACGAGTGGACTGAGGAAAAGAGTGACAGTCTTTCAAACGAATGAGCACTATGCAGAGAACTTCATTCAAAGCATTATCTCTTGCATCGAACCAGCGGAGCGTCAGCCCGGACTGCTCGTAGTGGGAGGCGATGGAAGGTTTTTCATGAAAGATGCCATTAAGTTGATCATCCAGATCGCCGCTGCTAATGGGGTCAGTAATAATACCATGGCCTCACCCCCAAACACGTATACCATTAGCAGCTAGCCTAGCGTCTTTGACATCTCCCAGTGTTGACAGTGACCGCTCCAATCAGTGGTACATTGTAGCGCTTCATCAGTTTTGAAGTTTGGCGGATACATTGTTGCCAATGCCGATACGTTATTTTATATTGGATAAAATGGAATTGCCATCTGTATAATAAAATGAAATTGAACTTATTGCCATTGTCGGACTACCATAGTTGGGGCCCCACCACCCTAAATAATTTTGTAGGATACAAAAAAAACTACGAAATTAGCTAATTTACTGCATTTCAACACATTTTTGTGTTGGGGGGGGGGGGGGGCATTATGTAGCCTAAACAGTCAGTGGGCACTCTTCCTTGCCATGCATGTTTAGTATACGAACAAAGACAGCGGTTCTCTGCAAGGTTGTAGTAATTGGAAAAAGTGCAGCATTGAGGGCTTGTTTCATAAGGAGACTGTCAGTGGCACAGCCGGGTTCTGTTCATTCCCACTCCAACTTTAGAGGAAAGGTCGGTGTGGTGGTATGCTGTCACGGAGCCCAGGCACAACATGAGCACTAGCGACACTGACCTCCTGGCTGAACACAATGTTCAGACAGACCAACGTCATTATCACACCATATAGCTCCACTATGATCTGTCCCATATAATCCTGCACAAAAGGAACATGATCATCAGAACTCTTCTTATTCTCATCTTATTCATGATGTATAACATATTGCTTATTTTATTTGCGACCTACAGTACCAGTCAAAAGTTTGGACACGCCTACTCCTTTAAGGTTTTTTTTATTTTTCTTTTTACTATTTTCTACATTGGCATGGCATCATATAGTAACCAGAAAAGTGTTATACAAATCAAAATATATTTTATGAGATTATTCGAAGTAGCCACCCTTTGTCTTAATGACATATTTACATACTCTTTGCATTCTCTCAACTAGCTTCACCTGGAATGCTTTTCCAGGGAGTTCCCACATATGCTGTGAACTTGTTGGCTGCTTTTCCATCACTCTGTGGTCCAACTCATCCCAAACCATCTCAATTGGGTAGAGGTCAGAATAACCCACCAATCCCCCCCCCCCCCCCTCCCCCCTATACCAGGGTTTCCCAAACTCGGTCCTGGGGCCCCTGTTGGGTGCACGTTTTAGTTTTTGCCCTAGCACTACACAACTGATTCAAATAATCAAAGCTTGATGAGTTAGTTATTTGAATCAGCTGTTTAGTGCTAGGGCAAAAAACACAACATGCACGGGATTTAGGATAACCCTGCCCTAGACATGGTTTACTTTCCATACTCTCCCATGTCACTCAGCTGCTTGTTTAGCGCCCACATAGCAGCCTGACCTCAGCAATGGCGAATTGTGTTGAATCTGTGCACTCCTCTTCTATTTTCATCCTTACCTGTGTCGACTGGATAGGTCAATGTAATATATGACTTACAGTTTAATATATAAAACATGACATCAGAGAATGATAATTTACCCATTGTTCTCTCCATACCTTCCTCCCTCTCTCTCCTGTCTCCATGCAGATAGGCCACCTGGTCATTGGTCAGAATGGCATCATGTCCACCCCCGCTGTGTCCTGTGTGATCCGCAAGCTCAAAGCCGTGGGAGGAATCATCCTCACGGCCAGCCACAACCCCGGTGGCCCTAAAGGAGACTTTGGCATCAAGTACAACATCGCCTCCGGAGGTGAGATGGGACAGGAGGGAGGGAGAGGAGAGGGAGAGAGATGAATTGGAGAGGTTGAAGACAGGAAGGGGATAAACGGAGAAGGGAGGAGAGAGACTGGAAATAGTGACAGGAGAGGGAGACATGGGGAAGAGGAGGGAGTCAAGGAAGGGGAAAGCCATAGGGGAGAAAGGCCAGTGAGACATGGGGAAGAGGAGGGAGGCAAGGAAGGGGAAAGCCATAGGGGAGAAAGGCCAGTGAGACATGGGGAAGAGGAGGGAGGCAAGGAAGGGGAAAGCCATAGGGGAGAAAGGCCAGTGAGACATGGGGAAGAGGAGGGAGGCAAGGAAGGGGGAAGCCATAGGGGAGAAAGGCCAGTGAGACATGGGGAAGAGGAGGGAGGCAAGGAAGGGGAAAGCCATAGGAGGAGAAAGGCCAGTGAGAGATGGGGAAGAGGAGGGAGGCAAGGAAGGGGAAAGCCATAGGGGAGAAAGGCCAGTGAGACATGGGGAAGAGGAGGGAGGCATGGAAGGGGAAAGCCATAGGAGGAGAAAGGCCAGTGAGAGATGGGGTAACATTTAAACTGTACTTAGCCTGCCTTTGTAACGAAGATGGAGGACGTTTCAGGATAGAATAAGCACACAATCCAATCAGTAATTTTATGGCAAGGTTTAGGATGCCTAGTGATGGAGCGTGGCTGTTTTACATAATATTTCTCTTTATCCTCCTCTCCTTATTGTATGTGTCTGTCTCCAGGTCCTGCGCCCGAGGGAATCACAGACAAAATATTCCAGATCAGCAAGAGCCTAACAGAGTACCACATCTGCCCCGACCTCAAGGTTGACATCTCCAAGATTGGCAAGCAGACGTTTGAGGTGGACACATTCAAGCCCATGACAGGTACAGCAGGATGGGCAGGAATTCTTCTCAACTGACAGGGATGGGTTAGCTTGGAGACCAAACCTGGGAGAAGCTCACTGGTATAAATCCTTGGGCAAGGCATGCAAGTTCAGGTGTATTATTACAATCAGTAAAGTATGTGTATGTCTTCTAGTTGTATGTCTTCTCCTAAGTCTAGAAACAGGCTACATAAGCAATAAGGCACAACGGGGTGTGGTATATGGCCAATATACCACAGCTAAGGGCTGTTCTTAGGTGCAATGCATAGTGCCTGTATACAGCCCTTAGCAATGGTATATTAGCCATATACCACAAACCCCCGAGGTGCCCTCTTGCTATTATAAACTGGTATATTAACCATATACCACAAACCCCCGAGGTGCCGTCTTGCTATTATAAACTGGTATATTAACCATATACCACAAACCCCCGAGGTGCCGTCTTGCTATTATAAACTGGTATATTAACCATATACCACAAACCCCCGAGGTGCCCTCTTGCTATTATAAACTGGTATATTAACCATATACCACAAACCCCCAAGGTGCCCTCTTGCTATTATAAACTGGTATATTAACCATATACCACAAACCCCCGAGGTGCCGTCTTGCTATTATAAACTGGTATATTAACCATATACCACAAACCCCCGAGGTGCCGTCTTGCTATTATAAACTGGTATATTAACCATATACCACAAACCCCGAGGTGCCGTCTTGCTATTATAAACTGGTATATTAACCATATACCACAAACCCCCGAGGTGCCCTCTTGCTATTATAAACTGGTATATTAACCATATACCACAAACCCCCGAGGTGCCGTCTTGCTATTATAAACTGGTATATTAACCATATACCACAAACCCCGAGGTGCCGTCTTGCTATTATAAACTGGTATATTAACCATATACCACAAACCCCCGAGGTGCCGTCTTGCTATTATAAACTGGTATATTAACCATATACCACAAACCCCCGAGGTGCCGTCTTGCTATTATAAACTGGTATATTAACCATATACCACAAACCCCGAGGTGCCGTCTTGCTATTATAAACTGGTATATTAGCCATATACCACAAACCCCCGAGGTGCCGTCTTGCTATTATAAACTGGTATATTAACCATATACCACAAACCCCGAGGTGCCGTCTTGCTATTATAAACTGGTATATTAGCCATATACCACAAACCCCCGAGGTGCCGTCTTGCTATTATAAACTGGTATATTAACCATATACCACAAACCCCCGAGGTGCCGTCTTGCTATTATAAACTGGTATATTAACCATATACCACAAACCCCCGAGGTGCCGTCTTGCTATTATAAACTGGTATATTAACCATATACCACAAACCCCCGAGGTGCCCTCTTGCTATTATAAACTGGTATATTAGCCATATACCACAAACCCCCGAGGTGCCCTCTTGCTATTATAAACTGGTATATTAGCCATATACCACAAACCCCCGAGGTGCCCTCTTGCTATTATAAACTGGTATATTAGCCATATACCACAAACCCCCGAGGTGCCGTCTTGCTATTATAAACTGGTTACCAATGTTTTGTCATACACCTGGTGTACGGTCTGATATACCATGGCTTTCGGCCAATCAACATTCAGGGCTCGAACCACCCAGTTTATTATAGTTAGTACATCTAATCTATCCTAACTGCTGTTTGTCCTCTACAGTGGAGATCGTGGACTCTGTGGAGTCCTACGCTGAGATGCTGAGGGGAATCTTCGACTTCAATGCCCTAAAACAGCTTGTGTCTGGAGCCAATCACATTAAAGTCCGTCTGGATGCCATGCACGGAGGTACTCTACATATACTGTAGATCACTGATCCGCTCAGCTGACTGCTGTATGATACCACAGTCCCTCTATTGACAATGATCTGTGTGCCTGTAATGCCTTGTCTAAATATTTGTGCTATAGCATTAGCTACAAGGTAGAGATGGAGGTAGGTAGCCTGACGATTACGAGCGTTGGGCCAGTAATCGAATCCCAGAGCCGACTAGGTGAACAATCTGTCTGTGCCCTTGAGCAAGGCACTTAACCCTAATTGTTCCTGTAAGTCACTCTGTATAAGAGCGTCTGCTAATTGACTAAAATGTAATGAATTCGATTCCTGCTCTCAGTAATGTTTGTATCTTCAGTACTGCGTGACTTATTGTCCAATAGTCTGATTTCTCACCAATGCTGTTTTCAGTTCAGATAGATTCGCACCAGAGACACAATGCACTGTACAGCCACGCAATGCACTGTACAGCCACGCAATGCACTGTACAGCCACACCTCCTTTCATGATAACCTTTACCCCCTTCAGTGGTTGGACCCTACGTGAAGAAGATTGTCTGTGAGGAGTTGGGCGCTGCCGCTGACGGTGCCTTCAACTGTGTCCCCAAGGAGGACTTTGGTGGTCATCACCCTGACCCCAATCTGACCTACGCCTCTGACCTGGTCAACGCCATGAAGGGAGGAGATTACGACCTCGGAGCCGCCTTTGATGGTGACGGTGTAAGTTGACAGTCGGGGGAACCAGTTGAAGATTTCAGCCCCATCTCATCCTTGCATAGTTCAAATATAGGCTCCAGGTCTCGTTCATCACTCGGCTGAAGGCAGCTTGGAAACGAGGCTATTCCATGCATGACCCGTGTCCATAGTACCAGTCCTTGAATCATCCCACAATCCAAACCTCTTTATATCTCCTGCAGTCTGTTCAGATGCTGAACTCTCCTCTGTTCTCCTACCCTCTGCTCTCTATTCCTACCCTCTCCTCAGGATCGTAACATGGTCCTTGGAAAGCATGGCTTCTTTGTCAACCCTTCTGACTCTGTGGCCATCATTGCAGCCAACATCACTTGCATCCCCTACTTCCAGAAGACTGGGGTCAAAGGTCTGGCCCGCAGCATGCCCACCAGCGGAGCTCTGGACAAGTGAGCCTAATGTCCACTCCACGCAGTCCATTCCTAGCTTCTTCTTGATTGTACCTTTTTTAATTTTGTTTGTTTATGACATTTATTTTACTTGGACAGTGCACATTAATCAGCATTTCAGTTTCCTCATTAATGTTTAACTGGCGGAGTTAGCTAAATAGTTGATTGGAATATCCTATCGCTGTGCCTCAGTGTGGCTAAAGCCTTGAAGATGAATCTGTATGAGACTCCTACTGGCTGGAAGTTCTTTGGCAACCTGATGGACGCTGGCAAGCTGTCTCTGTGCGGAGAGGAGAGCTTCGGCACTGGTGAGTTAGGAGTTAGGAGGACTGGGATCTTAACGTTAGCTGACCAGGGCCATGGCAGAACAAAAGACGGTAGACACTCACTAAAATAACACACACATTTGTTTACATTGTCAGTTGTGTTATGAACTTTGTTTTTACCAGCCTCCAGCCACATGGCATGATTTTTGTTAAGCTTACCAGCCTACATAGTGAGCATTGCTCTCTTTTCCAAAGACCAGCATTCTAGTTGTACAGCATAATGTAGCTTTGTATGCATTATATCAGCTCTAGTAGTTTGATAAAGAGAGTCAATGGTGTTACATCGTTCCAGTCAGTTGGGCAAGGCATTGTGGTAAGATGTGTTTGTACATATCTTCCCCTCCTCTCTTCATTGTTTACCAAAGGCTCTGATCACATCCGTGAGAAGGACGGCTTGTGGGCGGTGCTGGCCTGGATGTCCATCCTAGCCCACAGGAAGCAGAGTGTGGAAGAGATCATGAAAGACCACTGGAACAAATTTGGCAGGAACTTCTTCACCAGGTTAGTGGTTGAACTCTGCTGCCCTCCAGTGGTGCAGTCAAATCAAAGCAGATTGGTCACATACACATGGTTAGCAGATATTAATGTGTAGCGAAATGCTTGTGCTTCTAGTTCGGGCCGTGCAGTAATATCTAACAAGTAATCTAACCTAACAATTTCACAACAACTACCTTATACACAAGTGTAAAGGAATGATTAAGAATATGTACATATAAATATATGGATGAGCGATGGCAAAGATGCAGTAGATGGTATAGAATACAGTATATACATTTGAGATGAGTAATGTAGGGTATGTAAACATTATATAAAGTGGCATTGCTTAAGTGACTAGTGATACATTTATTGCATCCAATTATTAAAGTGGCTAGAGATTGAGTGGCTGCTGCCAACAGACTCAATGTTAGTGATGCCTGTTTAACAGTCTGACGTCCTTGAGATAGAAGCTGTTTTTCAGTCTGTCGGTCCCAGCTCCCAACCGATTATGATTTTTCAACCAAAAAGCCGATACTGACTAATCAGCCAATTTTTTATTTATTTTTTATTTGCAATAATGACAATTACTACAACTACTGAATGAACACTTATTTTAACCTAATATAATACATCAATAAAATCAATTTAGCCTCAAATAAATAATGAAACGTGTTCTATTTGGTTTAAATAATGCAAAAACAAAGTGTTGGAGAAGAAAGTAAAAGTGCAAGTGCTAACGTTTAAGTTCCTTGCTCAGAACATGAGAACATATGAAAGCTGGTGGTTCCTTTTAACATGAGTCTTCAATATTCCCAGGTAAGAAGTTTTAGGTTGTAGTTATTATAGGAATTCTAGGACTATTTCCCTCTATACCATTTGTATTTCTTTAACCTTTGACAATTGGATGTTCTTATAGGCACTTTAGTATTGCCAGTGTAACAGTATAGCTTCCGTCCCTCTCCTCACTCCTCCCTGGGCTCGAACCAGGAACACAACGACAACAGCCACCACATGGAAGCAGGGTTACCCATGCAGAGCAAGGGAAACAACCACCCCAAGGCTCAGAGCGAGTGAAGTTTGAAACGCTATTAGCGCGCTCTAACTAGCCAGCCATTTCACTTCGGTCACACCAGCCTCATCTCGGGAGTTGATAGGTTTGAAGTCATAAACAGCGCAATGCTTGACGCACAACGAAGAGCTGCTGGCAAAACTCACAAATGCTGTTTGAACGAATGTTTACTCGCCTGCTTCTGCCTACCACCGCTCAGTCAGATACTTAAATATTTGTATGCTTGTATGCTCAGTCAGATTATATGCAACGCAGGACAAGCTAGATAATATCTAGTAATATCAACCATGTGTAGTTAACTAATGATTATGATTGTTTTTAATAAGACAAGTTTAATGCTAGCTAGCAACTTCCCTTGGCTTACTTCATTCGCGTAACAGGCAGTCAGTCTCCTTGTGGAGTGCAACGAGAAAGAGGCAGGTCGTTATAGCGTGGACTAGTTAACTGTAGGGTTGCAAAATTGGATCCCCCGAGCTGACATTGGAACCCACCGTTCCTAGGCCGTCATTGAAAATAAGAATGTGTTCTTAACTGACTTGCCTAGTTAAATAAAGGTGTAAAAAAAATATTGGCAAAAATCGGTGTCCAAAAATACAGATTTTTTTTCCGATTGTTATGAGAACTTGAAATCAGCCCTAATTAATCGGCCATTCCGATTAATCGGTCGACCTCTAACCTGTACTGACCTCACCTTCTGGATTATAGCGGGGTGAACAGGCAGTGGCTCTGGTGGTTGTTGTCCTTGATGATCTTTTTGACCTTCCTGTGACATCGGGTGGTGTAGGTGTCCTGGAGGGCAGGTAGTTTGCCCCCAGTGATGCGTTGTGCAGACCTCACTACCCTCTGGAGAGCCTTAAGGTTGTGGGCGGAGCAGTTGCTGTACCAGGCGGTGATACAGCCCGTCTACACCAGGTGTAACTCCCCCGTCCCGTCACACCAGGTGTAACTCCCCCGTCCCGTCTACACCAGGTGTAACTCCCCCGTCCCGTCTACACCAGGTGTAACTCCCCCGTCCCGTCTACACCAGGTGTAACTCCCCCGTCCCGTCTACACCAGGTGTAACTCCCCCGTCCCGTCTACAACAGGTGTAACCCCCCCGTCCCGTCTACAACAGGTGTAACTCCCCCGCCCCGTCTACACCAGGTGTAACCCCTCCGTCCCGTCTACAACAGGTGTAACCCCCCCGCCCCGTCTACACCAGGTGTAACCCTAACCCCCGTCCCGTCTACATCAGGTGTAACCCCCGCGTCCCGTCTACACCAGGTGTAACCCTAACCCCCGTCCCGTCTACATCAGGTGTAACCCTAACCCCTGTCTACAACAGGTATGATTATGAAGAAGTGGACTCAGACAAAGCCAACACCATGATCAAGGAGCTTGAGGCTAAGATGTTTGACAAGTCCTTTGTGGGCCAGAAGTTTTCATCGGGAGACAAGAGCTATGAGGTGGCTGTCTCTGACAATTTTGCCTACACCGACCCTGTGGACGGCAGCGTCTCCAAGAACCAGGTGAGAGACGGGGCCAAAAAGGCATCTAGAGAGAGGCATCCCAGCATGGGACATGGGTGTGGTGGATACAATTCTGTCAGTACATGTTCATGATAAAGAGTGATGGATGGTTATGACAATATTATTGTGATATTAATAGTTCATAGAATGTTGATAGATGACCAGCACATTTCCTGCAAATATAGACTTGAAGCATCACTAGAGGCACATATAATTATTAGTTCTGCTCCATATTCCCAGTATATTGAGTTCCTCCTTAGTTATCTCACTCTCTGTGTCGCTCAGGGTCTGAGGATTGTCTTCTCCGACGGCTCCAGGATCATCTTTCGTCTCAGTGGGACAGGCAGCGCTGGTGCGACCGTCAGGCTCTACATAGACAGCTATGAGAAGGACCCCGCCAAAATCTACGGCGACGCACAGGTGAGACCTGGGGGCTGAGGAGCAGCAGGGCTCTTCTCTGATTGGATGTGACAGGATCATTTTAGAGGCACAGTGGGGGAGCTCTTGTACTTGTCATGATGATTCAATGGAAGATGAAGTATTTCTACACACACACACACACACACACACAAGCCTGGCAGCTAGCTTGTTTTGGGTCGTCGGGTCCAACAATAGTGCCTTTATGAATTCTTAGTTGACTTGAAGGAGAAGAAATGTTTGGCTAAGAGTTGAGTCATGGTTGATATCAGGCCATGGGAAAAAATAAGGTCGAAAAGCACAGAGTTGACACTTCATAAAATCATTCTGAGTGGTCTGGGCAGGAGGGACAGACTGATGGAGTGAGAAAGACAAACTGACAGAATGGTGGGAAAAAACAATAATTTTGGATAAAGAGGCCTTCTATGGCACAGATTAATTTAGGACCATTTCTATTGCTTACAAATCTAAAAGGATTGGATAGGTGAAAGCATTATGGTAGCGGCTCAGCTTGGCTTGTTCCAGGGCTAGTTGGACTTATGTTCAGTCTGTAACTATAGCATATACGTTAGTGGGGTTATAGGAAGAGGCTATGACCGAGTGAGACTGGAGTGTAATGTTGACTGTTTGGCTTCCTCAGGTCATGCTGAAACCTCTGGTGGAGATTGCGCTGAAGATCTCTGGGCTCCATGAGAAGACCGGCCGCACCGGGCCCACTGTGATCACATAGACTGCTGGCCATGCCCCCCACTGTGATCACGTAGACTGCTGGCCATGCCCCCCACTGTGATCACGTAGACTGCTGGCCCTGCCCCCCACTGTGATCACGTAGACTGCTGGCCATGCCCCCCACTGTGATCACGTAGACTGCTGGCCCTGCCCCCCACTGTGATCACGTAGACTGCTGGCCCTGCCCCCCACTGTGATCACGTAGACTGCTGGCCCTGATCAGGCCCTGTCACACCCTTCCAGGTAACTCTGTCCTATCAACTGTTCCACTTGTGCCTCTGAAGAACAACCTCACCTCACTTGTACCATAAAGCCATCCAAACAAAAGCTTAAAATATAACACTGCCATTCACCATGAATAAAACTTCCTTACAAAATAATATTGTCGCACTCATGTGTATTTATTTGGGAGATGTTAAATAAATATATATTTCAATATACATTTATTAGAATTTCTTAGGGAAGACACAAAAGCAGTATGAACAGTCAGTTTTGTTGTCCGTAGAATTCTACATTTAAGACAGACCCGAAGTCAGTGACCAATGTCAATCTCTCCCAGCATGCCTGATCTAGCCAATCAGCTGAGAGATCAGTGCTAGGATGTGATTATGGTGGTGAGATCAGTCAACCAGCTTGGGGACATACACAGTCAATTTTGATGCCAGAGGGCCTGGTTTGGGGGCAATCCAACTATGGAAACGCCAGAGTAGCTTAATGATGCTGCATGTGTAGAGGAGGTAAAACATTACTGTGCTTAAGTTTAGTGCTGCACCCACGCAGAGGTTAAACAAACAGCTCCTGGCATCAGGTGGGTCTAAGCCTCTTAGGGCCTCTCTGAAGAAGAGTATATTGACTTCTGGGCTGGGAGGTATCAGACAGACATTTCCCCCCTTACCATAATCTCTCTGCTCTCATCCCCCTCTCCTATTCTTCTAAATGTTTGTTCTCTTTCATCTTCTCTCTACTTCCCACCACACATACCAGGCCAGGGGTGTCTGTCTAGTTGAACTGATGAGAACTAACTCTGGTAGACCTAGACCATAACCCCTCAGCAGACAGTGTGTGAGAAAGCATTGAGGTAGCCAGAACTAGCCAGCCCTTCACTGAGCCAGGGGAGATGGGAATGATTGGGTGGAGTGATATTAATGGTGATGGCCTCTTAGCGGAGACACTGTTCTGGATATGAACATGGCAAGTTATTCTATCCTCTGTCATCAAACAAGCCAAGAAGTGCAGGATGGATCAGAATGGGTTCTGTCCAGAGTCAATATGGGAGAAGTGGGAGAGGGAGTATTTCCAAAAGGTGAAGTCTTTCCAAAGACATTCCTGGGTTGCGTCCCAAATGACACCATATGGGCCCTGGTCTAAAGTAGTGCACCACATAGGGAATAGGGTGCCATTTGGGGGACAGTCCTGATCCTGAAGAGGAATAGAAGACCAATTGAATCTACTCTTCCTGTTCTCTGCAGTGAAATGTACTTGATAATCAGTCACCATTATACTGAATGATGTGTAAGATGATCTTAAGATGATCTTCTAGCCAGATGACAGAAAGCTAAGCAAGAGAGCGACTTCTCGTGAGGGACAATACAGATCCAGAACTTCCAGCTAGTGAGGGACAATACAGTTCCAGAACTTCCAGCTATTGAGGGACAATACAGTTCCAGAACTTCTTGCTAGTGAGGAAAAATACAGTTCCAGAACTTCTAGCTAGTGATGGACAATACAGTTCCAGAACTTCCAGCTAGTGAGGGAAAATACAGTTCCAGAACTTCCAGCTAGTGAGGGAAAATACAGTTCCAGAACTTCCTGCTAGTGAGGGAAAATACAGTTCCAGAACTTCCTGCTAGTGAGGGAAAATACAGTTCCAGAACTTCCAGCTAGTGAGGAACGATACAGTTCCAGAACTTCCAGCTCTAGGAAGAGAAGAGATTGATGTATAGCATAAGAGAAATGGAGAAACTTGTCCTCTTCCAACCTCATTTACTGGTTATGGATTGACGTCACCTTTTGTCATTATCCCGTCTCCTGAGTCCTGTGTCTAAATTGTCTCAAATGTAGTTAATTGTTGAGAAGCAGCAAAATCAGGCGATCTCTCTCTCTCTCTCTTTCTCTCTCTCTCGACATGGGGAAAAGAAAATAGCTTTGGGGAGCACAAATAGACTTATTCCACCCATACCTGTCATGTATGTCAATGTCATTCATGTTGACGACTCATATCCACTAAACCCTGGCCTTTATTTGTTGGGCATCTCTGTAGCATAGAAGGGGTTCACCTTAACCCCACCCCCCAAAGGTACAGGCTGTGACGGGGATATGTAACGACTCTAAATGGTTCCTCTTTGAGGTCCATCGGGGGATGAATAGTAGGGTGGACAGTTTGGTCCTGGACCTGCATTGTTGAGGCCCAGACCTGTGATTCCGACACGGTGCGACACATAACGTCTTCCCCTATTTCGGCCGTGCCGGTAATGGTTCCCAGGTTGTATTTAGATTGGCTGTCATTACGTCAGGTAATCACAATAAGGCTTACATTAAGCCGCTCTGGTCTGGAGCTATTAGATGGCTAAATGACTTTCTTTGTGGTTGGCAGGGCGACTGTGTTTTTATAGCGGTCCGTAGATTACTCTGCAGGAGGAACCGGTCCCTTGGGACATAGAATAACACCATCAGCTGACAAAGCCATCATTCTAAAATGCCTTAAATAAGTCCTGAAGTGGAGAAAACACAGAGTACAATAAAATCAAGTATAACTCAATGTTTCTTGTGGTTTTCTCTGAACCTCTCTCTCTTTATCCGTTAAAGCGGCAATCTGCAGTTGAAACAATAACAAATGGAAATCCCGCCACTGTTTCGGTAAAAAGCTGAGAGATGGAGCTGGAGAAATGCAACCACTCAAATTCATAGAATTATGGATGCAAGGACTGACATACCATTATATCAACATTTTCATGTAAGCATCTTTTGAGGCCATACAGAGTTTCTTTACAGTTACCTAGTTTCTAAATATTTTAGTAAAATATGCTTATAAGCTTTTTCAAGATGTCCACCATTGTTCCTGTACCAAAGAAATTAAAGTTAACCTAACTAAATGACTACCACCCCGTAGCGTGAAGTGCTTTGAGAGGCGGGATAATTCTTAAAGGTCTGTGGGCGGGGGGGGGGGGGGGGTTCTTAGCTGACATATGGAATTGTTTCTAAACATCATACCATGGATCATTTAGCTATAAAAAATATATATATAATTTTTTACAAATATAAAAAATATTGCAGTTGGCCTTTACTACAATAGCCCATAAAAACACATTAATAACACATTAATGCACAGAGAAAAAAGACAGTAAAGAAATGAATCATAAGAAATAATGTTTTGGAATGTCTGTCCTATATCTAGGAGATATAAGAAAGTGCAGAAAATACTGTATATACAGTACCAGTCAAAAGTTTGGACACAGCTACTCATTCAATGTTTTCTCTTTATTTTTACTGTTCTACAGTGTAGAATAATAGTGAAGACATCAAAACTATGAAATAACACATATGGAATCATGTATTAACTAAAAAAGTGTTAAACAAATCAAATTTATTTTAGATTTGATATTCTTTAAAGTAGCCACCCTTTGCCTTGATGACAGCTTTGCACACTCTTGACATTCTCTTAACCAGCTTCACTTGAAATGCTTGAAGGAGTCTTGAAGGAGTTTCCACATATGCTGAGCACTTGTTGGGTGCTTTTCCTTCACTCTGCGGTCCAACTCATCCCAAACCATCTCAATTGGGTTGAGGTTGGTGATTGTGGAGGCCAGGTCATCTGATGCAGCATTCCATCACTCTCCTTCTTGGTCAAATAGCCCTTACTCAGCCTGGAGGTGTGTTGGGTCATTGTCCTGTTGAAAAACAAATGATAGTCTCACTAAGTGCAAACCAGATGGGATGGCGTATTGCTGCAGAATGCTGTGGTAGCCATGCTGGTTAAGTGTGCTGTAAATCAATCACAGACAGTGTCAAATCAAATCAAAGTTTATTTGCCACGTGCGCCGAATACAACAGGTGTAGTAGACCTTACAGTGAATTGTTTACTTACAGGCTCTAACCAATAGTGCGGAGAAAAAAAGTGTGTGTGTGTGTGTGTGTGTGTGTAGGTAAGTAAAGAAATAAAACAACAGTAAAAAGATTTTGAAAATAAGAGTTGCAAGGCTAGATACAGACACCGGTTAGTCAGGCTGATTGAGGTAGTATGTACATGAAGATATGGTTAAAGTGACTATACATATATGATAAACAGAGAGTAGCAGTAATGTAAAAGAGGAGCTGGCGGGTGGTGGGTGGGACACAATGCAGATAGCCCGGTTAGCCAATGTGCGGGAGCACTGGTTGGTCGAGCCAATTGAAGTCGGTGTGTCCAAACTTTTGACTGGTACTGTATATATGTTTTATTAGATTATATGTTGGGTTCTGATGGAGTGTAACAGCTGAACTAAGCTGATGAGGCATTTATTTATAAGTTATATTCTTCAAAAATCAATGGATACATATTAACTTATAAGCCCAAAAATGGATGTACTGTAGCACCCTCGACTAACCTGTGCCCCCCGCACATTGACTTTGTACCGGTTCTCTCGTTATTGTTATTTTACTGCTACTCTTTAATTACTTGTTACTTTAATTTCTTATTGTTATGTGTATTTTTTAAACCGCATTGTTGGTTAGGGGCTTGCCAGTAAGCATGTCTCTGTTGTATTCAGGACATGTGACTAATTACATTTGATTTGAACTGCATATTGTCCCCTATAAAGTATTTTTCACTCAAATAATTGTATGATGTCATGTATTATAATAATTTATAATTAGAAAATGAAACTAAAACATAATCTGCAGAAAATGAATTTTACATCTTATAAATGACTCAAATCTGTTTAGACCATTTTAAACCCATTTGCACTGTACAACTATTGTACTGTGAAACCTGTGGAACATTTCGAGGGCTGATGACATTAACAGGTCTTCCCTAAATAGCCAGTGTGTTTAAAACGTGGTTGATATAGATTTCACATCTCTTAGGCAGATGAGCTGGATAACTAAACGCTGTCAGGATTGTTGAGCTTTTATTCTCATCCTTTCCATACTGGTGTCATGTTGAACTGCGAGGAGATATACTGTCTCTCCAGGAATAGGGATTGCAGTACAGAACAGTTCTGTGTTGGTTGAGATAGGCCACAGGGGACCACCATGTTACTGACATTACTGAGACTGGTTTTAAGTCAGGAGAGGAATCCACACAATGATCTGTTAGGATATAAAACTGCTCAGAGGCTCAGCATAATGGATGTTTCTGACCACACTGCAGATGCTGGATCTTATGCATAGACCTCTATATTTTACATTTTTTCTCTTCTACTCTCTTCTTCTCTCCTTTCTTCTCCTCTCATTCTCCCTCTGGTCCTTGCTCAAGATTCTCTTGGAGAAACCACAGCGTTGTGAGGCTTCTTCTCCTACTGCCAGAGAGTGCATTTCTGTGGTCCAGTCCAGAGCAAGAGAGTGATGTTTCTGTGGTCCAGTTTAGAGCGAGGGAGGGAAGTTTCTGTGGTCCAGTTCAGAGCAAGAGAGGGAAGTTTCTATGGTCCAGTTTAGAGCGAGAGAAGGATTCTGTGGTCCAGTTCAGAGCGAGAGAGGGATGTTTCTGTGGTCCAGTTTAGAGCGAGAGAGGGAGGTTTCTGTGGTCCAGTTCAGAGCGAGAGAGGGAGGTTTCTGTGGTCCAGTTTAGAGTGAGAGAAGGTTTCTGTGGTCCAGTTTAGAGTGAGAGAAGGTTTCTGTGGTCCAGTTTAGAGCAAGAGAGGGAGGTTTCTGTGGTCCAGTTTAGAGTGAGAGAGGGAGATTTCTGTGGTCCAGTTTAGAGCAAGAGAGGGAGATTTCTGTGGTCCAGTTCAGAGCGAGAGAGGGAGGTTTCTGTGGTCCAGTTTAGAGCAAGAGAGGGAGGTTTCTGTGGTCCAGTTTAGAGTGAGAGAGGGAGGTTTCTGTGGTCCAGTTTAGAGCAAGAGAGGGAGATTTTTGTGGTCCAGTTCAGAGCGAGAGAGGGAGGTTTCTGTGGTCCAGTTTAGAGCAAGAGAGGGAGGTTTCTGTGGTCCAGTTTAGAGTGAGAGAAGGTTTCTGTGGTCCAGTTTAGAGCAAGAGAGGGAGATTTCTGTGGTCCAGTTTAGAGCGAGAGAGGGAGGTTTCTGTGGTCCAGTTTAGAGCAAGAGAGGGAGATTTCTGTGGTCCAGTTTAGAGCAAGAGAGGGAGGTTTCTGTGGTCCAGTTTAGAGCAAGAGAGGGAGGTTTCTGTGGTCCAGTTCAGAGCGAGAGAGGGAGGTTTCTGTGGTCCAGTTTAGAGTGAGAGAAGGTTTCTGTGGTCCAGTTTAGAGCAAGAGAGGGAGATTTCTGTGGTCCAGTTTAGAGCGAGAGAGGGAGGTTTCTGTGGTCCAGTTTAGAGCAAGAGAGAGAGGCAGGGAAGGAGAGAGAGAGAGAGAAAAGAAAGGGAGCACATTAACTGTACAAATATAACACAACATCAAATTAACATGTTTCCTCAGCTTACTCTCTGGCATAGGTCTCACATAGAACAGAAATAAATAGCCATTTGCTCTGAAGCAACAAGGCAAAACACTCTCCCTTTTCAAACTCCCACACTTTCCCCACCTTAAGAAGCAACAGATGGGAAAATGAACCGTGCCGGGTTTTCCGTTTATTTACTGCGCAGGGCATGACAAATTATACCAGAGACGCACTTGTTTTACAAAGTAATAACTCTCAAACGTTGTTTATGTGACACAAACCTCAAAAGAAAAACATTCTGGTCAAGGTACCAACACAAATAATACGTGGGTGCAGTTCTCTTGTTCTATGTGTGTATCCTGAACATTTAGATCTGCTTTCCTGGACACAGATTAATCCTGGCCCTGCACTAAAATACATGCTGAATGGAAAAGTGCTTTTTAGTCCAGGACTAGGTTAAATCTGTGTCTGGGAAACCGGCTCATACGACTTACATTGAACATTATCTACATTTTCTGGACAGAGAGAGGATACTATATGTTGTTTTCTATCAGTTACTTTACCAGGTTAAATTAGATTAAATCTAAACTATCAACCGTAACCACTTAAGACAAACCAAACAAACACAGGAACATTATCCCTCTCATTGTAACCATCTTCATTCCCTTTGTCTTCCTGCTCATCCCCACATCCTGACCCTAAACCCCCTCCACCCCCTCTTACCCCCATGTCCCTAATGATCTGCAGTGTGGGCACTAGGGAGAAGGATAACACCGGCTGATCTTCTGACATTTTCACACCATCCGGCATGTTAGCCTGTCACTCAGAAACACAACTGTCATTGGAAGGCTGACAGATTGAGAAAATGCAAGCGAGGGACCACCCAGACACAGTGTACCTCCTCCTCCCTGCCTCCCTGCTCCTCCTCCCCTACAGCCCTCTTACATTGGAATGGAGGGAAGAGAAAAGTGTTTGTTATTCCTTTTTATTTTCTTTCTTTGGTCCCGTGTGGCTCAGTTGGTGGAGCATGGTGCTTGCAATGCCAAGGTTGTGGGTTAGAAGCCCATGGTGGACCAGTATGAAAAGAAAAACAATGACGCACTCACTAAGTTGCTATGGATAAGAGTGTCTCCTAAATGACTCAAATGTAAATGTCTCTAGAGTAACAGATGGGTGCTGCATAATGCCTACCCCTCAGTCAAGATGCACTTACTTCATAGTGGGGTGGAGTAGGCCAGGGTACTACATAGTTGAACCCTAAAGAGAGAGGGAGGGGGAGAGTGAGGTCACTTTTATTTTGTCTGCCATTAGTGATGATGTCACCTTATCAGTCCAAAATGAGGGTGGGGGCAGAAACTACAGTACATCTATTGCCAGTGACAGTAAGGAGCACAAAGTGCTAACACATTTCCAGTCAGACAGACGGTTGGACAAATACAGTGATTGTTGTTACCTGAAGAGAAAGAGAGTAGATGGCAGCCAGGTTTGAGAGAGAAGGAGAGAGAATAATATTATTTTCATTTCCTTCTGGCGTCTGTTGAAGTTGCTTTGAGACAACATCATCAGAGGTCGTGTCAGCCTTTTAACAGAGACCTCAGTCATTCTGTGTGTGTGTGTGCCCGTGTGTCCATCCATCCACAGAGAACCGGGGGATCCCCTCTTCAAAAGAGACCATAATCCAGACCTCCATCTCCCCTCCCATTAGAATTAGATGAGTTTTGTCGTGCATGGTTGCAATTTTAAGAGTCATATTTTAAAGATTCTCTCACAGAGAAAAAAACATACCTTTTCGTAAATGTTTCTGCTACTTAACCAACCCTGTAGTAATGGCTTACAAATGTTTAATATTAGATGTAATCATGGAGGAGAGAGGGAGTAGAGAGAGACATTCAACTTTTCTATTTTTTCTCCTTGTAGCTTCCCTGGCCCGGGATGTCTAATTCCAAAGAAAACAGCAGAAATCTTTGAGTTTATACAAAACTATCTTGTTACTTTATTACGATTTTCCTTAACCTTTGCATGTCTTTATTGTGTGTGTTTGCAATCAAACAGCTTTGGTAATATGGCTGGACTGAAGCAGTGCTTGAGTTGGCATTATTACATGTTTCAGTTGTTTCTGTTGCAGCTACCATGGATGTGTGTCCTTTCTCTTGAGACGTGTGTCAAATCAAATCACATGTTATTGGTCACCTACACATATTTAGCAGATGTTATTGGTCACATACACATATTTAGCAGATGTTATTGCGGGTGTAGTGAAATGCTTGTGGTTCTAGCTCCAAGAGTATCTAACAACTCACAACAATACACACTAATCTAATAGTAAAATATATAAATATTAGATTGAGCAATGTCGGATTGGAATTGACCAAAATACAATTGGATCGAATATAGTATATACAGTACATATGAGATGAGTAAAGCAGTATGTAAACATGATTTAATCATTATTAAAGTGACTGGTGTTTCATTATTAAAGTGGCCAGTGATTCCAAGTCTATGTATATAGGACAGCAGCCTCTAAGGTGCAGGATTACGTAACCGGGTAGAAGCCGGCTAGTGATGGTTATTTAACAGTCTGATGGCCTTGAGATAGAAGCTATTTTTCAGTCTCTCGATCCCAGCTTTGATGCACCTGTACTGTGTGTGTGTGTGTGTGTGTGTGTGTGTGTGTGTGTGTGTGTGTGTGTGTGTGTGTGTGTGTGTGTATATATATATATATATACACACGAGTGTTCTCCAGAAGATACACTGACAATCCCTATCTGTCTTACTCTATAACAGGAAGAAAAACACTATCAAATGCAGATGGAGGAGTTGGATCAGATTATACAGACTGGCAAATGTCCCAGCTAGCCAGCTTGCCAGCCAGTCAGCTAGTCAGCCAGCCGGCCAGTGCTGATGAGAAGTTGGGAAATGGGAAGTGAAATGGTGGACTTGTGAGTCATCATAGCCCTGTCACTACAAACAGCAGAGCGCTCATAGCTCTTCATGTCTCCGCCGCCAGATGGCCTAACGAGCAGGAGCAGGTCAGGATGTGGGACCCGGAGATGCTAAATGTCTACCATTCACTTTTCTCTCCCCCACAGGTACTAGAAAGACAACTCTGACACTGATAAAGTGTGTCTAATGGGTGAAGTGTGTATAGGTCAAATTAAACAGGGTGTAAAGTTTGGAGATGGTGATATGCTTTTATAAAAGGTTTGGAATTTATTATAATGTTGCTTTCAGTTAGTTGGAGGCCGAGATTGTGCAGGGTGTAGGTGTGTGTTGTTATTGTTTTGTAACCATATGTTCCCAGACCAACTGCCCCAACGCCCCCCCCCCCTCTCTCTCGCTCTCTCTCTATTCCTCCCTATCCCTCCCTATCCCTCTATCCGCCCTTCCTCTCTCTCTCTCTGTCTCTCTCTCTCTCTCTCTCTGTCTCTCTCTCTCTCTCTCTCTATCCCTCCCTATCCCTCTATCCGCGCTTCCTCTCTCTCTCTCTCTCTCTCTCTCTCTCTCTGTCTCTGTCTCTGTCTCTCTCTCTCTCTCTTTCTCTCTCACTCTCTCTGTATCTCTCTCTGTCTCTCTCTCTCTCTGTCTCTCTCTGTCTCTCTCTGTCTCTCTCTCTCTCTCTTTCTCTCTCTCTCTCTCTCTATCCCTCCCTATCCCTCCCTATCCCTCTATCCTCCCTTCCTCTCTCTCTCTCTCTCTCTCTCTCTCTATCCCTCCCTATCCCTCTATCCTCCCTTCCTCGCTCTCTCATCTATCCTCTCCCTTCCCTTCTTTCCATCTCTTAATTTCTCCCTCTCTCCCTTCATTGCTCTTCAGTTCAATTCAATTCAAAAGGCTTTAATGGCATGTGAAACATATGTTTACATTGCCAAAGCAAGTGAAATAGATGATAAACAAAAGTGAAATAAACAATAAAAAATTAACAGTAAACATTACACTCACACACACGTTTCAAAAGAATAGAGACATTTCAAATATCATATTACGTCTATGTACAGTGTTATAATCATGTGTAAACAGTTAAAGTACAAAAGGGAAAATAAATAAACATAAATATGGGTTGTATTTACAATGGTGTTTGTTCATGACTGGTTGCCCTTTTTGTGTGGCAACAGGTCACAAATCTTTCCCCCTCTCTCTCCCTTAATCTCCCTTCCCCTGTTCAGAAGAGCATGCATCACTTTCAAATTCATGACAATGAATAAGCTCTATCCTGTAAACTCTACATTAGTTGGCCCTGGATCGAGTGTGTGATGTCTCATTCCACATGTTACCAATTTCAACCTCTTGGCTGTGCTCCAACATTGTGTATGCTGGAATCATTTCTTTAACCCACATCAACCTGCTCATGTCTTTCTAGTGATACAAATATTTTTGCAATAATCTATTTTTCTGTAGTGAATTGGAACTGCTGCTATTATTTTCTAAAATGATTAATTGATTGATACACACTTTTGCATGACCTGAAGTAGGCTAGCCTACTTTTACTCCAGCTTTGTTACAGCAATTAGAATAGGTTCTTATGTATGTCTGCTATGCTAGTATAGCCCACCCATATGGGAATGAATAAATGAACTTCAAACACCATAAATAGACCGCAATGCATCACGTTTTCCTTGGTGCGATCTGAACACTTTGGTTGCGCAAAGAACTGTGTATTTTCAACACAAGGTGGCGACACATCGAGCACTAATCAGAGCCAGATGGCTCGTGCAAGACGAGGTTTTGTGAGCGTGCGCTCAGAGCGGGAAAGAAGGCAGTGGGACTCCGGCGGTCAGAGAGAGGAGACAGGGAAAGAAGGCAGTGGGACTCCGGCGGTCAGAGAGAGGAGACAGGGAAAGAAGGCAGTGGGACTCCGGCGGTCAGAAAGAGGAGACAGGGAAAGAAGACAGTGGGACTCCGGCGGTCAGAGAGAGGAGACAGGGAAAGAAGACAGTGGGACTCCGGCGGTCAGAGAGAGGAGACAGGGAAAGAAGACAGTGGGACTCCAGCGGTCAGAGAGAGGAGACAGGGAAAGAAGACAGTGGGACTCCGGCGGTCAGAGAGAGGAGACAGGGAAAGAAGACAGTGGGACTCCGGCGGTCAGAGAGAGGAGACAGGGAAGGAAGACAGTGGGACTCCGGCGGTCAGAGAGAGGAGACAGGGAAAGAATACAGTGGGACTCCGGCGGTCAGAGAGAGGAGACAGGGAAAGAAGAGTGGGACTCCGGCGGTCAGAGAGAGGAGACGGGGAAAGAGAGAGAACTTCGTGCGTTCTACTACACACAGTCACAGGATAAGGACGAGTGCGTAGACAGTTATTATATACATATTTGTGTGTCTTCTTTTTAAATCAACGTTTGCACGTGAGATTACGGTTGTAGTGGGTGTAAAGGAACTATAATAGAATCGGAGGAATGTATCCAGCTAAAGCAACAGTGACCCACCGTCCTCCGAGATGTCAGCTCCACATTATCCGAACCATCGTGCTACTCCTGGCTGTCCTAGAGATGACTGCGACACGTAAGAATGTGACTTTATTACAGTGTTACAATGTCATATTATCTGAAACACACGCAAATTTGAATGCCATGCATTTTCATATTTGATGCCATTCGTATGGTGATACATAGGCTATTGGTCACTAGCCGTAAGCCTATCGATGTATTCGATTGACGTGTCTCTGCAAAATATTTCCTTTCCTAATTTTATTTGTCCCCCCCGTTAATAAAACAAAATTCAGATGGTTATATGGATATTCAATTCGTTGTTTTCTTGGACTTCGAAATAGGCTACTTGGTTCCACATAATATCTTCATTGATCAAGTATTGTTTACCGCCAAGTCGTTTATATTTTAAACAAAGCCAATTGAAATATTGATTTATAATCTCCAGTATATTGAAATACAAAAGGACTCTTCTTCTCCAGGCATGATGAAGAGGATAACTATCTCAGTCCCAGCTGGAGGTCCATTGTGAGTGTCGATCCATTTGTGACTTAAAGCAAACTCAGCAATACAATGCTGACTGATGCTGAGAGTAATGAAGTTTTTCGAAAGGGAAGAAAATGTCTTTGTTGGAAAAGACTCACTCCGTCAGAAATGTAAGGCTAATCACTGTAGTCAAATAACAAACAGTAGCCTAGCTAGACTTGTCGTGTGTCTAAAAGTATTGCCCACATGCCCCCATGCCCACATGCTCCCATGCCCACATGCCCACTAAGCCCACATGCCCACTAAGCCCACATGCCCACATGCCCACAATAACTTTGCCACCGCTGCTGAAAAAAATCCTAGAGGAAACAATGTATCATATTGACAATATTGCAATATTATTTTTGCGTTAGTTGGCTGTAACTGCACTTTTTAAATAGGGAGACAATTTGTTTTTAGCACTTGTATTTCCATGACTGATCAACACTCTTAGTCTCCTGGCTCTCTTGTCCCTCTGCAGCAGACATATGGTGAACAACATCAAATCACAATAAAATCACAGTATTGAATAGTAACACATATAGAATCACGAGGATCGTTAGAATCGCAATATATATCGTATCGGCACCTAAGTATCGTGATAGTATTATATCGTGAGGTCCCTGGCAATTTCCGGGCCCTAATGGAAACTACTTGACACCATCTGGGCACCTGCCTCCCGCTAGACAGCTGTTATAAAGCTTATATAAAGCCACAGGATGTTTATAACCTTTCACAGGTTAAGTGTGGGGAGGAGAGTGATTGTTTGGCTTTGTGATGACTTAGTGAAAGGATACTATTAGCTATAAAGTCACTTTATGTCCCTGAAATCACAACTGTTGTGACAGAAATGTAAACAACATGATATATTAATTAACTTCCTCACTGCCAGTGTGTGCAGGACAAGGTACTAGGCCTATAGAGATTGTAGAAGACAACGTTGCAAGACAATACTTTTAGACACACGACAAGTCTAGCTAGGCTACTGTTTGTTATTTGACTACAGTGATTAGCCTTACATTTCTGACGGAGTGAGTCTGTTCCAACAAAGACATTTTCTTCCCTTTCGAAAAACTTCATTACTCTCAGCATCAGTCAGCATTGTATTGCTGAGTTTGCTTTAAATCACAAATGGATCGACACTCACAATGGACCTCCAGCTGGGACTGAGATAGTTATCCTCTTCATCATGCCTGGAGAAGAAGAGTCCTTTTGTATTTCAATATACTGGAGATTATAAATCAAGTGGGCATGTGGGCTTAGTGGGCATGGCCAATGGCGTGAACAATTTTAGAGGCCCTCCTCTTTTAGAGGCATGGCCAATGGCGTGAACAATTTTAGAGGCCCTCCTCTTGGCCACAGATTTAGCTATTTTGAAGTTAATTTCCTGCAATTCTACACATGGGGCTGAGAGAAAATGTGCAGTTTTAAAGCTAATTTCCAGGGGTTATGCATTGTTCTTATGCTATCTGAGTGACTCATTTTAGATTGTCCCCGTCTGTCTAGTTTTTATTTTGGTGGTTGTTAGTTCTCAAAGATGATCTTAGAAATATTATTATCCTTTCTAAATACTTTATATCAGGTTTTAGTAATTTTTTACATTTAATTTAGTATTATTTTTACTCCCCTTTTTTCTCCCCAATTTCGTAGTATCCAATTATTAGTAGTTACTGTCTTGTCTCATCGCTACAACTCCCGTACGGGCTCGGGAGAGACGAAGGTCGAAAGTCATGCGTCCTCCGAAACACAACCCAACCAAGCCGCACTGCTTCTTAACACAGCGAGCATCCAACCCGGAAGCCAGCCGCACCAATGTGTCGGAGGAAACACTGTGCACCTAGCGACCTGGTCAGCGTGCACTGTGCCCGGCCCGCCATAGGAGCCGCTAGTGCGCGATGAGAGAAGGATATCCCTACCGGCCAAACCCTCCCTAACCTGGATGATGCTAGGCCAATTGTGCGTCGCCCAATGGACCTCCCGGTCGCGGCCGGCTGCGACAGAGCCTGGGCTCGAACCCAGAGTCTCTGGTGGCACAGCTAGCACTGCGATGCAGTGCCTTAGACCACTGCACCACCCGGGAGGCCCCTGGTTTTAGTAATTAAAGTTTTCACTGAAAATGTTTTACCTTCCCATTTTTTTATCATATTTTTTGGGGTGGAACAACCCGCCGCTGTTAAATGAATATAGGGGAAACACTGCGATACGATGCAATATATCGTCAAAAATAATATCTGATATGTAACTATCGATTTTATTTCCCCATCACTAGTTTCCACAGTTTAAAAGTTTGGAAGAGAGGTGCTGTCATTGGGCAATTTTGGTTTGCCCTCTTGTGAATTGAATAGGATTTTAGTTTGTTACCCAGTTTGTCTATGTGTTATTAATTGCCTGCTAGAGGATGTGTCTAGGTTTGTTTGGATTACACCAGTCCTCCCTATTGGATTGGTATATTATTTACAAAGGTTGGAGGAGGCAGTAAGGCCATATTCTGACATGCCACTCTCTTAGACTAGTGTCAGGAGCCAGGAATGGTAATCCAAGAAACATGACTGGATGAGTTATGTGTTCATCAAATAGGATTTTATGATAGAACAGGAAAAGGGGGGGATCAAACCCTCGTAACCATTTCATATCTCCACTTCTTCAGCAGACTGGAAAAGGGGAGTGGAAAGAAACACATTCTCAATCTGCCATGATACAGAGTCTCTTACATGTCATAACAGTCAGAGGGCTATAAATCATTTGGGTGGAACTGCCTCGGGTACAGATTTCAACAAGACAGAACTGTTGACACTAAAGGCACTTTGCCTCTGAACAACCCTGTCTGGACTGCAGTCTCTGTCTCTAGCAGGAAGCCTCCTGTCCTCTTCCTCAGCTCTGATAGCTGAGCTCTTAGCCCTCTCTTCTCTCTCTCCTCCTAATGCATGGTACTGTAACTCAGCCATCCATTGCTGTATCTTTAAAAGCCTTCTCAGACGTTCAGGAATGTGAAGGAACTATATGTGTGAAACAGATGTAATGGTTGTAGTGTATGTACGTGTGTGTGTGTGTGTGTGTGGGGGGGGGGGGGGGGGGTTAGTGTGTGTGTATGTGTGTGTGTGTGTGTGTGTGTTTTGTGACAGTTTTGGTCCAGTGTGAAGCATCTGGAAAGATAATAAAGGCACACACCTTCTATGAATCAGTCCTCAGTCATAAATCATACACTTCTCAGCTGGTCCCTCGTTACTTTCAAACAACAGTGTGTAAAACATGTCATGCATTAGCAATTACCTACTTACCTTTTGTTATTCACATCATATGTTTGCCAAGTTTATATGGCTATATTGCTCAACATACACCATGTTTTGAAGATGATGTCTTGTCTTGGCTAATTGTTTAAGTGGTGGTTACTTACAGTAATAGATGGCTATACAATTCTTACTCAGTTATTATTTCGTGCAGTGTTACATTAAACGGATGGTCAGATATGAGAAGCAGAAATATGAACTTGAATGCACTATCAGGCATCCATTTTTTATTTAATTTGTTTCCCCTCCCCACTGGGCACTCACTGGTTGAATCAACGTTGTTTCTGCATCATTTCAATGAAATTACGTTGAACCAACGTGGAATAGATGTTGAATTGACGTCTGTGCCCAGTGGGTCTCGTCAAGTTGTGGTTGTTGTGTGTTTGGGTTTGTAGTGTAACAATTATCAGCAGCAGTAGAGCTACTGATTACTTTCATTACTGACTTCCGCTTGTGTTTCCCAGCGCAATGACATCATTAAATCAAATCAAATTGTATTTGTCACATGCACCAAAAACAACAGGTATATAGATCTTACCGTGAAATGCTTACTTATAAGCCCTTAACCTACAATGCAGTTCAAGAAATAGAGTTAAGAAAATATTTACTAAATAAACTAAAGACTGTAAAGAAAATGAGATCACAAGTGTTTCCTATCGATCTTTGATAGCATACCAGTGGCACTATTATTCCTGTAGACTGGCAACCAGGTATGTTAGGCTACTACTGAAAATACTATCCAGTAGCCTAATTTAGTGAAGGAAAAAAACATAATTATGGGAGGGTTTAATCCCAAATCTTTGTAAAATGTGGGTGGGTTTAATCCCAAATCTTTGTAAAATGTGGGTGGGTTTAATCCCAAATCTTTGTAAAATGTGGGTGGTTTTGGAAAATAACCCAGAGGTTTGTTTCTTAGATATTAGATTGTGATAAATAGGTTCTGTAAATTGCAATAGATTGCAGTTTTACTGTAAGTTATTCCTTCTTACAACCGCATGATATTTTCATCTTAAAGCCTTCTAAGAAACAACCCCCACAGAAAGCTAAGCCTAGTGTTTTTCTGGTTGGGAGTCTTGACTCTTGGGAGACTATGATTCATTGAGGCTAAACATTGTTCACTCTCATGTCATATCCTCATTTGGTCTCTGCTCTCTCTGGGCTAGAGAGAGGGTTTGATAAAGTTTCTCCCCTGCGATCTGAAGCCAAGCATGGAAACCCCTTTCCTGCAATTACTGTCTGACTGCACTGCACAGCGGAGGTGAGGGCATGGCAGAGACAACATCTCCTCTGGATATCTATGGACTCAAAGAGTGGTTGGCTTTTTGCTGTAGATTAAGAAGCATCCTCTTGGACATATTCGTTAGAGCTCGTAGTGGAGCTAAGGGCCTAACTTACTTTACTTGTGTCAACAATTAGCCTAAATAATCAGTTCTTTGATAGAAGAACGACACTCATTATTTAAGTAAAGTGTGCATTAATGCACCTCATGGGTTGTGTAGGCTATGCACTAATGTAGGTATTAGGAAATGCCTTGTAGTAAAAAGAGATATACATTTTGACTTTTTAAATTACAATTTTCCTCGCTTAGTAGCATTTATCCAGGTTAATACGTGGGGACCATGCTATATTTCATTTCACAGGAGTGGGAATGAAACATTACTTTTTAAATTCAGCTGTAAATGTGTCAGTGTAAATCTCTAAAACCTGTTTGCATTGCTTTAAGGACTTATGGAACCCCGTCGCATGCAGACTGGTAAATCTCTCACCGCCCACAATTAGGCCTTTGTACATTGCCACGCTGTCTTAGAGCTGATAAATACCCAATCTTAGCAGGCTTTTAAAAAATAAATTAATACATTCTGCTTATCAGTCAACAGAGGATTGTGACAGGCAGTGTCAAATTTCTCTCCACGAAGAAAGGCTTTTATTTAGAATTTCCCACAGCATCATATCCATCTTGGAACATTTCACTCATAAATGCTTCCCCAGAGCAGAGGAGAGGAGAGGAGAGGAGAGGAGAGGAGAGGAGAGGAGAGGAGAGGAGAGGAGAGGAGAGGAGAGGAGAGGAGAGGAGAGGAGAAAAGAGCAGAGGAGAGCAGAGGAGAGGAGAGCAGAGGAGAGGAGAGGAGAGAAGAAAAGAGCAGAGGAGAGCAGAGGAGAGCGGAGGAGAGAAGAGAAGAAAAGAGCAGAGGAGAGGAGAGGAGAGCGGAGGAGAGGAGAGCGGAGGAGATTAGAGAAGAAAAGAGCAGAGGAGAGCAGAGGAGAGGAGAGGAGAGGAGAGGAGAAAAGAGGAGAGGAGAGGAGAGGAGAGCAGAGGAGAGGAGAGGAGAGCGGAGGAGAGGAGAGAAGAAAATAGCAGAGGAGAGGAGAGGAGAGGAGAGCCAGAACAGAGCAGAGGAGAGGAGAGGAGAGGAGAGCAGAGCAGAGGAGAGCGGAGGAGAGGAGAGAAGAAACGAGCAGAGGAGAGGAGAGGAGAGGAGAGGAGAGGAGAGGAGAGGAGAGCCAGAACAGAGCAGAGGAGAGTAGAGAGCAGCGTTGTTGGTGACTGGTGATGGGGTTAATGTTGAACCACACATTGGCCTTGGCTGGCTGGCTGGCTGGCTCATATATCTGATAAACGGTCTGTCTGAGGAAAGGTAGCCAGGCCCCTCACTGCCACCCATGACATCAGGGCTTTGGATGGGGAAGCCTTGGCACTTGGCAGGCACCCGCTGCGCCACTCCTAGCCGTTAAACTAAAATCATACCAGGATCACTCTCCTTCTGTCTCACCCCCCGCCCCTCAATTCAATTTCAATGTAAGGGCTTTGTTGGCATGGGAAACATGTTAACATTTCCAAAGCAAGTGAAGTAGATAATATACAAAAGTGAAATAAACATATAAAATGTACAGTGTAAACTCACAGAAGTTCCAAAAGAATAAAGAGAATAAAGCCTCTTTCTTTCTCTCCCATCTCTCTCTCTCTCTCTCTCTCTCTCTCTCTCTCTCTCTCTCTCTCTCTCTCTGTCTCTCTCTCTCTCTGTCTCTCTCTCTCTCTCTCTCTCTCTCTCTCTCTCTCTCTCTCTCTCTCTCTCTCCCTCTCTCTCTCCCTCTCTCTCTCTATATTATTATTATTATTATTATATATATATTTTTTTTCTTCTTTCCAAACTCATCCCAGGATCACTCTTGCTGTCTCTCTCTATTTCTCTTTTCTTTCTCTTTCAAATCAAATCAAAGTTTATTTGACACGTGCGCCAAATACAACAGGTGTAGACCTTACAGTGAAATGCTTACTTACAGGCTCTAACCAATAGTGCAAAAAGGTATTAGATGAACAATAGGTAAGTAAAGAAATAAAAACAACAGTAAAAATACAGTGAAAAATAACAGTAGCGAGGCTATAACAGCAGCAAGGCTACATACAGACACCGGTTAGATGGGCTGATTGAGGTAGTATGTACATGTAGATATGGTTAAAGTGACTATGCATATATGATGAAAAGAGAGTATCAGTAGCGTGAAAAGAGGGGTTGGCGGGTGGTGGGACACAATGCAGATAGCCCGGTTAGCCAATGTGCGGGAACACTGGTTGGTCGGGCCAATTGAGGTAGTATGTACATGAATGAATAGTTAAAATGACTATGCATACAAGATAAACAGAGGGTAGCAGCAGCGTAAAAGAGGGGAGGCACACAGTGCAAATAGTCGGGTAGCCATTTTATTACCTGTTCAGGAGTCTTATGGCTTGGGGGTAAAAATTGTTGAGAAGCCTTTTTGTCCTAGACTTGGCACTCCGGTATCGCTTGCCATGCGGTAGTAGAGAGAACAGTCTATGACTGGGGTGCCTGGGGTCTTTGACAATTTTTAGGGCCTTCCTCTGACACCGCCTGGTGTAGAGGTCCTGGATGGCAGGCAGCTTAGCACCAGTGATGTGCTGGGCCGTACGCACTACCCTCTGTAGTGCCTTGCGGTCGGAGGCCGAGCAATTGCCGTACCAGGCAGTGATGCAACCAGTCATGTTCTCGATGTTGCAGCTGTAGAACCTTTTGAGGATCTCAGGACCCATGCCAAATCTTATTAGTTTCCTGAGGGGGAATAGGCTTTGTCGTGTCCTCTTCATGAGTATCTTGGTGTGTTTGGACCATTCTAGTTTGTTGGTGATGTGGACACCAAGAAACTTGAAGCTCTCAATCTGCTCCACTACAGCCCTGTCGATGAGAATGGGGACGTGCTCGGTCCTCCTTTTCCTGTAGTCCACAATCATCTCCTTAGTCTTGGTTACGTTGAGGGATAGGTTGTTATTCTGGCACCACCCGGCCAGGTCTCTGACCTCCTCCCTATAGGCTGTCTCGTCGTTGACGGTGATCAGGCCTACCACTGTTGTGTCTTCTGCAAACTTAATGATAGTGTTAGAGTCGTGCCTGGCCATGCAGTCGTGGGTGAACAGGGAGTACAGGAGGGGACTGAGCACGCACCCCTGGGGAGCTCCAGTGTTGAGGATCAGCGTGGCAGATGTGTTGCTACCTACCCTCACCACCTGGGGGCGGCCCATCAGGAAGTCCAGGATCCAGTTGCAAAGGCAGGTCTTTAGTCCAAGGATCCTTAGCTTAGTGATGAGCTTTGAGGGTACTATGGTGTTGAACGCTGAGCTGTAGTCAATGAATAGCATTCTCACATAGGTGTTCCTTTTGTCCAGGTGGGAAAGGGCAGTGTAGAGTGCAATAGAGATTGCATCATCTGTAGATCTGTTTGAGCGGTATGCAAATTGGAGTGGGTCTATGGTTTCTGGGATAATGGTGTTGATGTGAACCATTACCAGCCTTTCAATGCTCTTCATGGCTACGGACGTGAGTGCTACGGGTCTGTAGTCATTTAGGCAGGCTGCCTTCGTGTTCTTGGGCACAGGGACTATGGTGGTCTGCTTGAAACATGTTGGTATTACAGACTCAATCAGGGACATGTTGAAAATGTCAGTGAACACACCTGCCAGTTGGTCAGCACATGCCTGGAGCACACGTCCTGGTAATCCGTCTGGTCCCGCAGCCTTGTGAATGTTGACCTGTTTAAAGGTCTAACTCACGTCTGCTACGGAGAGCGTGATCACACAGTCGTCCGGAACAGCTGATGCTCTCATGCATGCCTCAGTGTTGCTTGCCTCGAAGCGAGCATAGAAGTGATTTACCTCGTCTGGTAGGCTCGTGTCACTGGGCAGCTCGTGGCTGTGCTTCCCTTTGTAGTCTGTAATAGTTTGCAAGCCCTGCCACATAAGACGAGCATCAGAGCCGATGTAGTATAATTCAATCTTAGCCCTATATTGATGCTTTGCCTGTGTGATGGTTCGTAGCAGGGCATAGCATGATTTCTTATAAGCTTCCGGCTTAGAGTCCTGCACGTTGAAAACGGCAACTCTACCCTTTAGCTCAGTGCAAATGTTGCCTATAATCCATGGCTTCTGGTTGGGGTATGTACGTACAGTCACTGTGGGGACAACGTCCTCGATGCACATATTTATAAAGCCAGTGACTCAATGTCATCGGAAGAATCCCGGAACATGTTCCAGTCTGTGATAGCAAAACAGACCTGTAGTTTAGCATCTGCTTCATCTGACCACTTTTCTTTATAGACCGAGTCACTGGTGCTTCCTGCTTTAATTTTTGCTTGTAAGCAGGAATCAGGTGGATAGAGGTGTGGTCGGATTTACCAAATGGAGGGCGAGGGAGAGCTTTGTACGCGTCTCTGTGTGTTGAGTACAGGTGATCTAGAATTTTTTCCCCTCTGGTTGCACATTTAACATGTTGATAGAAATTAGGTAGAATTGATTTAAGTTTCCCTGCATTAAAGTCTCCGACCACTAGGAGCGCTGCCTTTGGGTGAGTGGTTTCCTGTTTGCTTATTTCCTTATACAGCTGACTGAGTGTGGTCTTACTGCCAGCATCTGTCTGTGGTGGTAAATAAACAGCCACAAAAAGTATAGCTGAAAATTCCCTAGGCAAGTAGTGTGGACTGCAATTTATCACAATATCCTCTACTTCAGGCGAGCAAAATCTGGAGAGTTCCTTAGATTTCGTGCACCAGCTGTTGTTTACAAATATGCACAGACCACCCCCCTTGTCTTACCGGAGTGTGCTGTTCTATCTTGCCGGTGCAGCGTATATCCCGCTAGCTGAATATCCATGTCGTCATTCAGCCACGATTCCGTGAAACATAGGATATTACAGTTTTTGATGTCCCGTTGGTAGGATATTCGTGATCATACCTCGTCTAATTTATTGTCCAATGATTGCATGTTGGCGAGTAATATTGACTGTAACGGCAGCTTTCCCACTCGCCTTCGGCAGATCCTAACGAGGCATCCGTGTCCTCTGTGCCGACATCTCTTCCACTTGCAAATAATTGGGATGTTGGCCTTGTCGGGTGTTTGGAGTATGTCTTGTGCGTCCTGCTTACTGAAGAAAAAACCTTTGTCTAATCCGAGGTGAGTGATCGCTGTCCTGATATCCTGAAGCTCTTTGTCTAATCCGAGGTGAGTGATCGCTGTCCTGATATCCTGAAGCTCTTTGTCTAATCCGAGGTGAGTGATCGCTGTCCTGATATCCTGAAGCTCTTTGTCTAATCCGAGGTGAGTGATCGCTGTCCTGATATCCTGAAGCTCTTTGTCTAATCCGAGGTGAGTGATCGCTGTCCTGATATCCTGAAGCTCTTTGTCTAATCCGAGGTGAGTGATCGCTGTCCTGATATCCTGAAGCTCTTTGTCTAATCCGAGGTGAGTGATCGCTGTCCTGATATCCTGAAGCTCTTTGTCTAATCCGAGGTGAGTGATCGCTGTCCTGATATCCTGAAGCTCTTTGTCTAATCTGAGGTGAGTGATCGCTGTCCTGATATCCTGAAGCTCTTTGTCTAATCCGAGGTGAGTGATCGCTGTCCTGATATCCTGAAGCTCTTTTTTGCCATAAAATATGGTTGCAAAAACATCATGTACAAAATAAGTTACAAATTACTCGAAAACCCCCCAGATAATAGCACAATTGGTTGGGAGCACGTGAAACTGCTGCCATTTCTTCCTGCGCCATTTTGCCATCACTCCATCTTTCTCTTTTTGTCTTTAATTTCTGTCCCTCTCCTTCATGGTGTAGCAGCCCTACTGTACCTGACTCGTGTAGTACTGTACCTTACTCGTGTAGTACTGTACCTGACTCGTGTAGTACTGTACCTGACTCGTGTAGTACTGTACCTGGCTTGTGTAGTACTGTACCTGACTCGTGTAGTACTGTACCTGACTCGTGTAGTACTGTACCTGACTCGTGTAGTACTGTACCTGACTCGTGTAGTACTGTACCTGACTCGTGTAGTACTGTCCCTGACTCGTGTAGTACTGTACCTGAATCATGTAGTACTGTACCTGACTCATGTAGTACTGTACCTGACTCATGTAGTACTGTACCTGACTCGTGTAGTACTGTACCTGGCTCGTGTAGTACTGTACCTGACTCATGTAGTACTGTACCTGGCTCGTGTAGTACTGTACCTGACTCATGTAGTACTGTACCTGACTCGTGTAGTACTGTACCTGGCTCGTGTAGTACTGTACCTGGCTCGTGTAGTACTGTACCTGGCTCGTGTAGTACTGTACCTGACTCATGTAGTACTGTACCTGATTCGTGTAGTACTGTACCTGACTCGTGTAGTACTGTACCTGAATCATGTAGTACTGTACCTGGCTCTTGTAGTGTTCAGTTTGGCCATGGATCCACGCTTGGCTGCTGTTATCTGAGTTGACTGACAGGTTGTTCTTGGCATGGCTGTGTGTGTTTACTCACTGAGTTCTGAGTGAGAGGAAAAAGGCAGAAAGGAATAGTTGTTCAGCGACAGCTTTGGGCTTTCCCAATCCAGCTCCTGTTCTGTTCTCTCCCCTACCTCAGACCTTCTGCTGGGGGCTGTGCAAACCACTGAACCATCAGTTTAGTCCCATGAATTAGAAATGTGTTACAAGGCATCACTTTATATTGATTAATAGCATATACTGTATCAAACCACAAAGGTTTCACACCATGGTAGAATCCTGTTTTTTAAGCATTTGTCATGATTCTGTGTTAATGTTCTCGATTTATGCTGAAAGGTCATGTTTATTTCCCTCTTGACAGCTCTTACTCTCTCTCTTTATTTCTGTTTTTCCCTTTGTCTTTCTATTTATCTCGCTCTCTCCCCCCCATCTCTCTCTCTCGCTCTCTCTCTCTCACATGTTGAGTCGAGGTAGCACTCTCCTCTCTACAGGTGTTTCTGATGAGAATAGCGTCTGTCCAACTAACTTCCCATGAACACTCTAAGTGCTAAAACAGGCCAGCTTGGATTGCAGGAAATTTAATTTTACGGGCGTCTAATGATTTGTGTTCGTTACGGAGCTATGTTAGGGCAATGTTTCCTTATTTACCATGTTTCCTTATTGCCACAGTCTCTGTGAGCAGAGGGGGGGACATAGGGGTACGAGGGCAAAGTTGATTTGGAGGTACACTGTACTATACCTTTTTTGGTGCTATTTTGTTCTATATAAAGCTAGTATCCTGACATGACAAAGTAGATTCAAGACTTAAAATGTGAAGCCGACTTTGCAGACTGTGTGTGTCTGAGTGTGTCTATGTCCCTGTGTGTGACTCTCTCTCCTAGCCCTAGATGTATGGCTGTCTGGGTTCATTGCGAGGCTAGAGTCTAAACATGCATGACCCTGCTTGGCCTCCACATTAAGCTGTTTAGGAATTCTCCACCTCTATTCACCCCTGTTTGTTTAACATACAAAAGTGTGTTTAACTCTCCTTCTTTATTGGTTGGTAATTACTATCAGTAGCCATAGAAACTATAATCCCGTTGTAGTCTGAAGTCTAGGAATTCTCCTCTCTTTGAAGATTAGTTATTTTAAAGAGGGTTAGGTCTAAGCCAGTGGTTGAACAAGCCGACTCTGGACACCGAATGCACCATGTACTTTATGCTTTTGCAGATCTATGAGACATTTATAACGGGATTGGGAAAGTCTAGGCCGTTCTAATCCCACTGTTCTGGAATGATAATTGATGCTTGGTCGATTTGTTTTGCTTCCGTGCATCAAAGGAGGGATGACCAATGTTACGTCATGAGTAATCCGCCTCTGTCTTGGGACACCTGGAAGAGTTTGTGTAGTTTGAGAAAGAGGAAAGAAGATGTTTCTTCTCTGCTGTAGACTCTTAACCCATCAAATGAGCATTGATTGGAAGAAGTCAGTTGAAATTTGGTTGTAAAACAAATATAGAGTATTACTTTACTGATTGAGTCCCTTTGGAAGAGAGGAAGGGAAGGGGAAAATGGCGGTAGGGGAGAATACAGGAGACCAGTGATAGCCGGGCAGTGGCACACATTTCAGAATATGTTTCAAATAAACGCCTGATCTAAATGAATTGTTTACGAGGTTACCATGAATTACCATGAATTGTTTACGAGGTTACCATGAATTACCATGAATTGTTTACGAGGTTACCATGAATGACCATGAATTGTTTACGAGGTTACCATGAATTACCATGAATTGTTTACGAGGTTACCATGAATGACCATGAATTGTTTACGAGGTTACCATGAATTACCATGAATTGTTTACGAGGTTACCATGAATTGTTTACGAGGTTACCATGAATTACCATGAATTGTTTACGAGGTTACCATGAATTACCATGAATTGTTTACGAGGTTACCATGAATTACCATGAATTGTTTACGAGGTTACCATGAATTACCATGAATTGTTTACGAGGTTTAATGTTTGATTTGTTACATTAAATAATTCAGTAATATGACTCAAAAAAATATGGTAACATCCATTTTTATTACAGGTTGACCGATTAATCGGCGTGGGCGATTAATTAGTGCTGATTTCAAGTTTTTATAATAATCGGTAATCAGCATTTTTGGACGCCGATTATGGCCGATTACATTGCACTCCACGAGTAGACTGTGTGGCAGGCTGACCACCTGTTACGCGAGCAATGAGCCAAGGTAAGTTGCTAGCTAGCATTAAACTTATCTGATCAAAAACAATCAATCTTAACATAATCACTAGTTGATGATATTACTAGTTTAACTAGCTTGTCCTGCGTTGCAAATAATCAATGCGGTGCCTGTTAATTTATCATCGAATCACAGCCTACTTCACCAAACGGTGGATGATTTAACAAGCGCATTCGTGAAAAAAGCACTGTCGTTGCACCAATGTACCTAACTATAAATATCAATGCCTTTCTTAAAATCAATACACAAGTATATATTTTCTTACCTGCATATTTAGTTGAAAGAAATTCATGTTAGCAGGCAATATTAACTAGGGAAATTGTGTCACGTCTCTTGCGTTCTGTGCAAGCAGAGTCAGGGTATATGTAGCAGTTTGGGCCGCCTGGCTCGTTGCGAACTGTGTGAAGACCATTTCTTCCTGACAAAGACCGTAATTAACTTCCCAGAATTTTACATAATTATGACATAGCATTGAAGGTTGTGCAATGTAACAGCAATATTTAGATTTAGGGATGCCACCCGTTAGATAAAATACGGAACGGTTCCGTATTTCACTGAAAGAATAAACGTTTTGTTTTCTAAATTATAGTTTATGTATTTGACAATATTAATGACCTAAGGCTCGTATTTCTGTGTGTTTACTATATTATAATTAAGTCTATGATTTGATATTTTATAGAGCAGTCTGACTGAGCGGTGGTAGGCAGCAGCAGGCTCGTAAGCATTCATTCAAACAGCATTTTCCTGCGTTTGCCATCAGCTCTTCGCGATGCTTGAAGCACAGCGCTGTTTATGACTTCAAGCCTATTAACTCCCGAGATTAGACTGGCAATACTATAGTGCCTATAAGAACATCCAATAGTCAAAGGTATATGAAATACAAATGGTATAGAGAGAAATAGTCCTATAATTCATATAATAACTACAACCTAAAACTTCTTAACTGGGAATATTGAAGACTCATGTTAAAAGGAACCACCAGCTTTCATATGTTCTCATGTTCTGAGCAAGGAACTTAAACGTTAGCTTTTTTACATGGCACATATTGCACTTTTACTTTCTTCTCCAACACTGTGTTTTTGCATTATTTAAACCAAATTGAACATGTTTCATTATTTATTTGAGACTAAATTGATTTTATTGATTTCAAACAGCATTTTCCTGCGTTTGCCATCAGCTCTTCGCGATGCTTGAAGCACAGCGCTGTTTATGACTTCAAGCCTATTAACTCCCGAGATTAGACTGGCAATACTATAGTGCCTATAAGAACATCCAATAGTCAAAGGTATATGAAATACAAATGGTATAGAGAGAAATAGTCCTATAATTCATATAATAACTACAACCTAAAACTTCTTAACTGGGAATATTGAAGACTCATGTTAAAAGGAACCACCAGCTTTCATATGTTCTCATGTTCTGAGCAAGGAACTTAAACGTTAGCTTTTTTACATGGCACATATTGCACTTTTACTTTCTTCTCCAACACTGTGTTTTTGCATTATTTAAACCAAATTGAACATGTTTCATTATTTATTTGAGACTAAATTGATTTTATTGATTTATTATATTAAGTTAAAATAAAAGTGTTCATTCATTATTGTTGTAATTTTCATTATTACAAAATATATATAAAAATTGTCTGATTAATTGATATCGGCTTTTTTTGGTCCTCCAATAATCGGTATCGGCATCGAAAAATCACAATCGGTCGACCTCTAGTTTTTATCGCTAGTAAGAAACTGCTAGCCATTAGCTGCTAATGGCTAGCTACAGTAACTGGCAAGCACAGAACAGTCAACAACTTTGTGAATACAGATCCCCAGAAATCGATCAATTGCCCTCGAAAGTAAGAACTGGCGAAAAAGCACAGTCAAAGATGATAATAATTATTCTGTCAAGAAAATCAATTTTTTTCCTAAATAGTGGCATACTAAGACAAACGTACAAAATGTAACACAGTGTATAAATGATAACACGTTAGTGCAGGAAATGATGACATTGATTAAAATGTTGGAAGTGAATGCTGGAGTTAAACAATTAACTATGCAAAATGAGCAAAAGTTGTGTGCATTAAGGAAATAGATGCCTGGCTCAAATAAGCGCCTGTTGTGTTCAGGGATTTAAGCAATTAAATTCCCAGGCTATTAATTGAAGTTTTACAGTAAGTGAATTCCAAATAAGAAGTGGTTTTCAAATATACGATGGATTCAAACTCACAGCCTCCGCGCTGCATTCAGACAGACATGAGCAGGACACAACCTGTTTGTATAGGCTCAACCATCGTCACATTGTTCCCATCAGTGGCTAACAATTAGACAGCAGTCCTTGTTTGCTCAGCCACTACATTCAGAAACAAGGTGCTTGTGGAGCTCTAACTACTGCTTGAGTGGGTTGTAAGACTGACTGGGGTGGCATGGCATTTTGAGCCTGCCTGTGTGTGTAGCAGGAGTCTCCACTAGGCTAGAGCAGACAAAGGTCATCCAACATCCTGGCATCAATAGAAACTATTTTGACAATTTAAACTTTTTCTCTGACTCCCTCTCTCTCTCCATACTCCCCTCTCCCACTCTCTCCATACTCCCCTCTTCCACTCTCTCCATACTCCCCTCTCCCACTCTCTCCATACTCCCCTCTCCCACGCTCTCCATACTCCCCTCTCCCACTCTCTCCATACACCCCTCTTCCACTCTCTCCATACTCCCCTCTTTCACTCTCTCCATATTCCCCTCTCCCACTCTCTCCATACTCCCCTCTCCCACTCTCTCCATACTCCCCTCTCCCACGCTCTCCATACTCCCCTCTCCCACTCTCTCCATACACCCCTCTTCCACTCTCTCCATACTCCCCTCTTTCACTCTCTCCATATTCCCCTCTCCCACTCTCTCCATACTCCCCTCTCCCACTCTCTCCATACTCCCCTCTCCCAATACACCCCTCTTCCACTCTCTCCATACTCCCCTCTCCCACTCTCTCCATACTCCCCTCTCCCAATACACCCCTCTTCCACTCTCTCCATATTCCCCTCTCCCTCTCTCTCTCCATACTCCCCTCTCCCACTCTCTCCATACTACCCTCTCACACTCTCTCCATACTCCCCTCTCCCACTCTCCATAATCCCCTCTCCCACTCTCTCCATTCTCCCCTCTCCCACTCTCTTCATACTCCCGTCTCCCACTCTCTCCATACACCCCTCTTCCACTCTCTCCATACTCCCCTCTCCCTCTCTCTCTCCATACTCTCCTCTCCCATTCTCTCTAAATACTCCCCTCTGCCTCTCTCTCTCTCCATACTCCCCTCTATCACTCTCTCCATACTCCCCTCTCCCACTCTCTCCATACTCCCCTCTCCCAATACACCCCTCTTCCACTCTCTCCATATTCCCTTCTCCCTCTCTCCATACTCTCCTCTCCCATTCTATCTCCATACTCCCCTCTGCCTCTCACTCTCCATACTCCTCTCCCCCTCTCTCCCTGTCCTCTGCTCTCTGGTGAGTAGAGATAACTCTGTGACCAAGGAATCCACTAATAAAAGGCTAAAATTGGTTCATTCTGAGTGATCATTATCCAAGGTCTCAGCGGCGGCCCACGAAGACTCTGCCCAAGTATGTGCTGACAGATGGGAACCAATGCTGATATACAGTGTAGGGCCAGGACAGGGCTGGAACAGGCTGGGACCAGGCTGAGATCCAAGCCTACTAACAGAGAGAAGACTTAGGGAGTTAGAGCTCTCTCTGCACCCCCCCCCCCCCCCCCCCCCCAACCTCTTTGAAAACGCCCTCAAACCTGGGAAAGAGATCTCACCCACCTCAATGTCCCCTGCGTAGTCACAAAGGCTTTACAAAAGATGGCTTGATGTGCTAACCAGTGAGTGAACATTTTGAAGGGGAGCCCTGATTTCTCCATTTCTCAAAGATTTTTACTTGAGACGAGATCCACTTAAGCTGGATGTGTTAACCAGAATACAGTATACTGGCTGGATGTGTTAACCAGAATACAGTATACTGGCTGGATGTGTTAACCAGAATACAGTATACTGGCTGGATGTGTTAACCAGAAACCAGTATACTGGCTGGATGTGTTAACCAGAATACAGTATACTGGCTGGATGTGTTAACCAGAATACAGTAAACTGGCTGGATGTGTTAACCAGAATACAGTATAATGGCTGGATGTGTTAACCAGAATACAGTATACTGGCTGGATGTGTTAACCAGAATACAGTTTACTGGCTGGATGTGTTAACCAGAAACCAGTATAATGGCTGGATGTGTTAACCAGAATACAGTATACTGGCTGGATGTGTTAACTAGAATACAGTATACTGGCTGGATGTGTTAACCAGAAACCAGTATACTGGCTGGATGTGTTAACCAGAAACCAGTATACTGGCTGGATGTGTTAACCAGAATACAGTATACTGGCTGGATGTGTTAACCAGAATACAGTATACTGGCTGGATGTGTTAACCAGAAACCAGTATACTGGCTGGATGTGTTAACCAGAATACAGTATACTGGCTGGATGTGTTAACCAGAATACAGTATAATGGCTGGATGTGTTAACCAGAATACAGTATACTGGCTGGATGTGTTAACCAGAATACAGTATACTGGCTGGATGTGCTAACCAGAAACCAGTATACTGGCTGGATGTGTTAACCAGAATACAGTATACTGGCTGGATCTGTTAACCAGAATACAGTAAACTGGCTGGATGTGTTAACCAGAATACAGTATAATGGCTGGATGTGTTAACCAGAATACAGTATACTGGCTGGATGTGTTAACTAGAATACAGTATACTGGCTGGATGTGTTAACCAGAAACCAGTATACTGGCTGGATGTGTTAACCAGAATACAGTATACTGGCTGGATGTGTTAACCAGAATACAGTATACTGGCTGGATGTGTTAACCAGAAACCAGTATATTGGCAGGATGTGTTAACCAGAATACAGTATACTGGCTGGATGTGTTAACCAGAATACAGTGTCTGAATGCTAATGGAAGGGTATGGACTGGTCATAGAATCTGACTTATATTGGATCCTTTGGTCTGGAGGTTCTGGATTGTGAGTAGACAGACTTAGTACCCACAATCTGAGTACCCACAATCAAAGTACTCACACTCTGAGTACCCACAATCTGAGTACTCACATTCTGAGTACCCACACTCAGAGTACCCACAATCTGAGTACCCTTAATCTGAGTACCCACAATCTGAGTGCCCACAATCAGAGTACCCACAATCTGAGTACCCACAATCAGAGTACCCACAATCAGAGTACTCACACTCGGAGTAGCCACAATCTGAGTACCCACAATCAGAGTAGCCACAATCTGAGTACCCACAATCAGAGGACCCACAATCTGAGTACCCACAATCTGAGACTCACAATTTTAGTACCCACAATCAGAGTACCCACAATCTGAGTGGCATGTTTTTGTGAGGGAGTGCGTGTGTGTTTGTGTGTGTGCAAGTGGGAGGTCGTGCCTGTGTGTGTATATGTGAGCCAACCAGTGTATGATAAGTACACCCTATAGTTCAGAAGAGCTCTCTCCCTCCCATATGGATGAAGGATGTAACAGGGACTCTGTGTTTACCCCCTGCCGGAGGAAAGGAATCTCCGCTCGGCAAGGCCGGTCCGGGAACTCGGCTCGGCAAGGCCGGTCCTGCAGTTATCCACGAAATGGCCTCCATGGAATGGCCTTCGCGGAATCTCTCAGAGGTTGATACAAATCTGTTTAGGCGAAAATTGAGTTTTCCCATTGGAGCGGCCTTTTTCATATTTCCACTTGAACAGTTATTTAATTTCCCATTGGATGTTTATCAAGCCTGGCACCAGGATTTTGGAGATGGCCCAAGTTCAGGTTCACTTATTGATGCCTCTCTACCCCCAGTGCTGAGGCTTCTCTCTCTGAGCACATTGATTTCAGTAGTGTCTCTGAGTTTCAGAGAGACAGAGGGAGCGAAGGAGAGAGAGAGAGAGAGAGAGAGAGAGAGAGAGGGAGAAAGGGGCAGAGAGGGGAGACATCTTAGAGGGAATTTCTTTTTCTTGAACCTTTCTTTAACTTGGCAAGTCAGTTATGAACAAAGGCAACGCACAATTGTCACAGCGTCGTTCGGGTTTGGCAGGTGTAGGCCATCATTGTAAATAATAATTTGTTCTTAAAACTGACTTGCCTAGTTAAATAAAGGTTCAAGAAAAAAGGGAGAAGGGATGCAAACTTGCCAACACGCATGCATTTTGCGTACCAACTATGCAATTATCTGTCCATGTACGCAGGTATGAGATCCGAGTTAAAAGCACGCAGAAATGAATTAGGGCCTAATTTAAAAAAACAACAACATTTTAATACAAAATAAATCAACTGAGTAAATCTGACATCCCGATTCTCGAGCTGCAACACACAGACATGTACGGAAATTGTCAACGGACATGGATATTAATACATAATTATTCGACGTAGCTACCCTGTGTCTGCCCGTCCTGCTGTTTACTGTGAAGCTGAGTTTGACTACAGTCAGCCGTACGTAAAAACATGGACAAATTCCCTTTCGACTCCGTGTGTTGTGGAAAGGTAAACACTAATTGTTTCAAACTAATGTTAGCGAACATAAGATGGACATTCAGTGGGCTCTAAAGTGCCAGCAGTTGACTCGCATTTGCTAGTGGAAGAAATATAATGCAAATACGAAAAATAACTGGTCACACTTGTGCGAGTGTGATATACATTTAATTCTGCGTCCCATTACTTGTATTTTCCACGTAACATTACGAGGATCACGCAACCGGATAGACTGTAACTGTAATTATGATCAACGTCACAAAAAGCATTACCAAAGTATCAAAAATAAATATAAACATATTGGCATTAAATGGGGTCGGGAGTTTAGAAGACTGCGCGATGAAGAATGAATGAGTGTCCGGTATTAGCTATAGAGGCAATGCTTCTAAAATGCCGTTGCACTAGATTTGAGATTTTATCAATTTCGAAAATCTGAAAGTATGTATGCGCTGCAAAGAAATCCAATAGGCACCTTTACATAGGCTGAAACACTGGACTCTTCTAGCGAACAGCGTTCAGATTCCCCTTGCGGTAGCCTACTTAAGCTTTGTGTAGCCAGTTTGCGGTCTGTGTCGATGCCATCATTTGTTTTTGTTTTTATGTTTTCAAATGGATTTTGCTTTTACGGTTGATTAGGAACCGTGTCTAAAAAGCCAATACTTGTGAGCTGGCCCTAGTGATTTGCTCTGTTTGAGAGGTGACACGCGTTCCTCTACTAAACTTGGGGGCATGTGCTAAGAAAAACTTGATTTAGTACAATTCTATAATTGCGATCAGACTCACAAACAGCGCATGCGCGAGCGGGGGAAAGAAAACCCAAATTCGGCGCGTGCTATGTGCGAGAGTTGAATCTCCAATTTGCTGCGCGCGTCTGGTACTCTAAAAAGTTGGACAGGGTTGGCAGGTCTGGGATAGGGAGAAGGGGAAGAGGTAGGTTAGAAGGGAGAAGGAAATTGAGAGAGCAATGTCTATGATGACTGAATGTATTCTCTATCCCACTGGTTTGGTTTCACCCAACTGCCTAATAGTTTTCCAAAGCATGAGAGACCTTTTACTTGTATGGTAAGAGGGAACAGGAGGGAAAGACTCGGAGTAAAGATACTAATGAGCCAGTTAAATAAAGACGGGGGATATAGATGCTGATGAGCCAGTGAAATAAAGAGGCGGGATATAGATACTGATGAGCCAGTGAAATAAAGAGGCGGGATATAAATGCTGATGAGCCAGTGAAATAAAGACGGGGGATATAGATGCTGATGAGCCAGTGAAATAAAGAGGCAGGATATAGATGCTGATGAGCCAGTGAAATAAAGAGGCGGAGTAAAGATTCTGATGAGCCAGTGAAATAAAGAGGCGGGATATAGATACTGATGAGCCAGTGAAATAAAGAGGCGGGATATAGATACTGATGAGCCAGTGAAATAAAGAGGCGGAGTAAAGATACTGATGAGCCAGTGAAATAAAGAGGCGGAGTAAAGATGCTGATGAGTGAGTGAAATAAAGAGGCATATGTCTAAATGTCCTCACAGGAGCAGATGACTGACAGTAGGCTTAAAACAACCCTGCTATACTCACACCAATCTCCTGAGAAGGAGCGAAAGAGAGAACATTTAGATGGGTTGGAGAGGACGATGAGGAGTGGAGAGATGATGGTATGGGAGGGGGGGGGGGGGGGGGGTCTGGCTGTCTGTCTGATACCTCCCAGCCCAGCAGAAGTCAATGATCTCCTCTTCAGAGAGGCCCTAAGAGGCTTAGACCCACCTGATGCCAGGGGCTGTTTGTTTAACCTCTGCGTGGCTGCAGCACTAAACTTAAGCACAGTATTGTTTTACCTCCTCTACACATGCAGCGTCATTAAGCTCCACCACACAAATTATTTACCTCCATATCAGTCTTTCCATAGTTTAATTGGCCCCAAATCCCCCCAAACCAGGCATAAATGGTCCTATCCTTAGAGCAAGTATTTACCTCCACACTAACTGCTGTCTTCTGCACACTACATACACCCTAGAATACATTTTATAGACTCCAGCAATACGGCACACTATTAATTCAGCTGCTGTCTGTCATTGAGCACAGAGCAGTCCAGTTCAGTAACTCCACAGACCTAGATACAGGTCTTTCCATTACACTATCATAATATAATAGGAGTCTGGTTATTTATTGTCCTTTCAGCAAGATTAACAGTTGTTTATATTCATGCTGCGTGTTTTGGATAACAATGTTCAGTAATAGTGCTGTCTGGGAGATATGCACCCTCAGGGCCAAACTATAGTTCCACTGTGTAACAGAGAGAGAGAGAGAGAGAACCCTGTCCCCGCTGCCCTGTTATGGTCATAGGGGATTATTATTTCTGACATGCACCGCTGGCCCACTGATTTGGTTTGGCTGCCCAGGCTGGCCCGGTGCGGCCCACCGAGCGGAGCAGAACGCAGTAACACTGACTGGTTATGATTCATGACTGTTTGAGAGGCGAGTCCAAACACTGCACCCATCAAAACAAGTCTGCTGTTATTGTTTGCCTTTGGTTCTGTGTGTGTGGGTGTGTGTGTTACAGAGACCTGTGTGTTTGTGAGAGCTTCGCAGGCCATGTCACTTGTCTGTCTGTCAGGATGTCTGTTTCTGCTTCCATTCCTGGAACATTCTGTCATTCTGGAATAATTTCTGTTATAGAATTAGATTTGATTGTGTGTGTTGATTTCCCCCTGGAGCAGGTTCTGTCATAGCCGTTATCTTGGTTGTGGTTTGGTCTCTGCCCAGTCACAGTGACATGCAGCTGTGACCTGCTGTCTGTCCTCTCAATGCCCTCTGGTTGTATTAGTTATTCATTAGTTAGTAATTAGTCAATTACCTGTTAAACTGGATTTAGAGAAAGAGGTGTGTGTAGGAGGTCTGTATCAGCACACATGGGACCGTGTCTGTGTGTCTTACTCCTCTGCTACAAACAACAAATTATTCACCGTTGTCACTCCCTGACCTTAGTATTCTTTGTTTTCCTTGTTATTTTGGTTAGGTCAGGGTGTGACATGGGTGATGTATGTGTTTTGGTCTTGTCTAGGGATTTTGTATGTTTATGGGGCTGTTTCCTTTCTAGGTAAATTGTATGTCTATAGTTGCCTAGATTGGTTCTCAATTAGAGGCAGCTGTCTATCGTTGTCTCTGATTGGGAACCATATTTAGGCAGCCATATTCTGTGGGTCTTTTATGGGTGATTGTCTATGTCTATGTCAGTTGCTTGTGTCAGCACAGTTCTTATTATAGCTTCACGGTTGTTATTTGTTTTTGTATTCAGTGTTCAGTGCTTTCTTTAATTAAAACATCATCATGAACACATACCACGCTGCATTTTGGTCCGCTTCTTACGACGATTGTGACAACCGTCCCCTCCTCATTAATACAACTGTAATGCCACACACCTATACCCCCCCACACACATTCTCCCTCCCCCACACAGACATGAGCACCACTCCTCCGAAGGTTGAGTAAATTGATGGTTGCCCTGTGTCCGGCGAGTGCTATGGTAATTTAAATGAATTATGTTCAGAGTTAACGGACCAACATATTGGACTTCAACCACACACTCTCTCACTTTGGTAAGTCTACTGACACTTTCTGCAATACCACAGTCACATTAACCACTGACTATAGGTTTGAGATTCATTTTAATGAGAGTTCATTCTCATCATGTATAAAACTATACAAAATCACAAGCTTTCACCAAACAACTCTTATACTGTTAGTATGGGGTTTATTGAAGCAATAAGGCACGAGGGCGTCTGGTATATGGTCAATATACCACGGCTAAGGGCTGTTCTTAGGCACGACGCAACATGCCATAAACAGTGGGGCAAAAAAGTATTTAGTCAGCCACCAAAATTATATTTTTTTTCCCAGAAAATCACATTGTAGGATTTTTAATGAATTTATTTGCAAATTATGGTGGAAAATAAGTATTTGATCATCTACAAAGAAGCAAGATTTCTGGCTCTCACAGACCTGTAACTTCTTCTTTAAGAGGCTCCTCTGTCCTCCACTCGTTACCTGTATTAATGGCACCTGTTTGAACTTGTTATCAGTATAAAAGACACCTGTCCACAACCTCAAACAGTCACACTCCAAACTCCACTATGGCCAAGACCAAAGAGCTGTCAAAGGACACCAGAAACAAAATTTTAGACCTGCACCAGGCTGGGAAGACTGAATCTGCAATAGGCAAGCAGCTTGGTTTGAAGAAATCAACTGTGGGAGCAATTATTAGGAAATGGAAGACATACAAGACCACTGATAATCTCCCTCGATCTGGGGCTCCACGCAAGATCTCACCCCGTGGGGTCAAAATGATCACAAGAACGGTGAGCAAAAATCCCAGAACCACACGGGGGGACCTAGTGAATGACCTGCAGAGAGCTGGGACCAAAGTAACAAAGCCTACCATCAGTAACACACTACGCCGCCAGGGACTCAAATCCTGCAGTGCCAGACGTGTCCCCCTGCTTAAGCCAGTACATGTCCAGGCCCGTTTGAAGTTTGCTAGAGAGCATTTGGATGATCCAGAAGAAGATTGGGAGAATGTCATATGGTCAGATGAAACCAAAATATAACTTTTTGGTAAAAACTCAACTCGTCGTGTTTGGAGGACAAAGAATGCTGAGTTGCGTCCAAAGAACACCATACCTACTGTGAAGCATGGGGGTGGAAACATCATGCTTTGGGGCTGTTTTTCTGCAAAGGGACCAGGACGACTGATCCGTGTAAAGGAAGGAATGAATGGGGCCATGTATCGTGAGATTTTGAGTGAAAACCTCCTTCCATCAGCAAGGGCATTGAAGATGAAATGTGTCTGGGTCTTTCAGCATGACAATGATCCCAAACACACCGCCCGGGCAACGAAGGAGTGGCTTCGTAAGAAGCATTTCAAGGTCCTGGAGTGGCCTAGCCAGTCTCCAGATCTCAACGCCATAGAAAATCTTTGGAGGGAGTTGAAAGTCCGTGTTGCCCAGCAACAGCCCCAAAACATCACTGCTCTAGAGGAGATCTGCATGGAGGAATGGGCCAAAATACCAGCAACAGTGTGTGAAAACCTTGTGAAGACTTACAGAAAACATTTGACCTCTGTCATTGCCAACAAAGGGTATATAACAAAGTATTGAGATAAACTTTTGTTATTGACCAAATACTTATTTTCCACCATAATTTGCAAATAAATTCATTAAAAATCATACAATGTGATTTTCTGGATTTTTTTTCTCGTCTGTCATAGTTGAAGTGTACCTATGATGACAATTACAGGCCTCTCTCATCTTTTTAAGTGGGAGAACTTGCACAATTGGTGGCTGACTAAATACTTTTTTGCCCCACTGTTTATGGCATGTTGCGTCGTGCCTAAGAACAGCCCTTAGCCGTGGTATATTGACCATATACCAGACGCCCTCGTGCCTTATTGCTTCAATAAACCCCATACTAACAGTATAAGAGTTGTTTGGTGAAAGCTTGTGATTTTGTATAGTTTTATACATGATTTGTATGTTTCTCAGTTTTTTATTTTTCTTATTCAAACTCTCCCTAAGTCTGAAGTAACATGGTACGGTAGGCTTACAGCGTCCAGGGTCACAGATGTGGTCTTGGAAAGCCACCAAGATGAGCTGGGTGATTAGTAATGCGAATGCAATTAGCTGTGGTTTTACTGAGTACAGAGATATGTGGAATAACTAGGAGAATATAGGTGGGCTGCTGCCTGCTGGGATCAGGGCCTTCCCCTGTCCACCTACAGAACTAACCACTGTTGATTTGACACTGGAGTTCATTACAATGAGACTGGCTTGACAGACAGACGATATGGATCTGTCTGTTTCTCGCTTGCATGCAGAGTATACATACATAAGTGTGTGTGTGTGTTTGTGTATCTGTGTGTATTTGTGTGTGTGTGTGTTTATTCTCTCGTAAAAAGTGCGTGCCCCTTGTCCCATCTGGATGACTGTGTTTTTTGGTAAATGAACAGGGAAATATTCTAGCTGCTCCCTGTTCCCACTGCATTACCTGGGAGAGGTCTCTCTCTCTCTCCTCAACCTGCTACAGTAGTCCACCTCAGTTTCCAGCTTCCAGGCAAAACAGGATTGTAGTCAGTAAACACACGGTCCATCCCTGATGTGCACACCGACGATACTTGGCATCTCTCTCCAAACCTCAACATCATCCAGGGGACAGAGCCAAAGCCAGGGACTTTATTGGCCAGCCAAGCCCAGCTCCCTGCTCTCACTGTGGGCAGATTCATCCACGGACCTGGCCCATTTACAAAAAAACTAAACAGAATAAAGTCAGAAAGAAAGAAAGATAACAAGACAGAATAGGTCCGGCTGCCAGCATAGCTCTATCCCTCAGAGGGTAAAGTCAGTTTCACGTCTTCCCTGGGAAGCCGAGCCAAGATCAATCTCCCAGCAGAATATTCCACCTCTTTACTGAGGAGATATCACCCACTGGGCACACCACATCATTTCAACGTGGATAATTGGTAAATATTTGGTTAAGACGTTGATTAATGAGATTTCAACCTATGCAGATACTGTACACTGTAGGATCTTAATTTGATCACTTTTTTATTGCTGAGAATTTCCTGCACTTCAGGAAATGCAAATCTGTAGTGTTTTCAAGGTTTAAAAAGGCTCCTAACATTTTCCATTTCCAATTAAAAATGTCAGACTTGATTTGCCTTGAGGAAAAATGTATCAAAACCTTTCCATTAATTACAATCCACATAATAATTCACATGTCCTGTTTACATTTCCTAGATCATTTTCCTGCTGTAGAAAACTGGCTCAATTTAACATCCTATATCTATATTTCCTCACTCAAAAAGACAGCCAAAACTCAGTTGAATCTCCAATGTGTTATCACTATGCTTTCAACCATCTAAAAGCACAACCAAATTCCAATGGAAAAACAATTGGTTTAGTTGTCACCCAAATGTCTATCACTGCGCTTTCAACCATTTAAAAACTCACTAAAGTTCAAGCGAGAATACAGAAAAACAAACTTTAGACCGCCCTACAGACGGCATTATCCGCCCACTAATACAGGACTAGTAAAGGCCCAATGCACTACTTTTGTCATTTTGTTTACATAATTGTATTAATATTTTGTTAATTCAGATTTTTCAAGCACCCTCAACACCCATACTTCCCACGGCTATGCTCACTGGTAATAGTCACTCCCAATAAGTCTCTCTCTCTCTCTCTCTCTCTCTCTCTCTCTCCCTCTCCCTCTCCCTGGGCAGCAAGAGGGCACCTTATTGGGTGTTATTTTAGGATCCCCATCTATCGAAGCAGGGATCAGGGAAGAGATTTGGGAGGGTTTCCGCCTTTTCCCTTCGCCCTCGGTCTCAGGATCTCAGTGTTTCACACCAATTGGTCAGTGGATAAACAACGTATGAGTGCTTAAATTCTTCAGTTCTTGTGAAATGCTTGATTAAGTGGCTAAAACACAGGATGTAATTGACCATTTCAGTTGAAATAGTTCCCAAAGTATTTACCTACCTGACTATTATTTGGTAGATGTATGTAAAGACTACTTTATAAAGTTGAACAGTTGAAAGTTGAAGAATGTTCAGAGTACGGAGTGCTGTAGTATAAAGGCTCACACATATTGCACAGAATGTGGATCTGGTGTTAGTCTGCCAGTTGTTCAGCACTCTGTGTTTTAGGGTCCACCTACTAGAGAGGTCTGACTGCCGACATTTTCACACGATTCTACATGTAAAATCGGTGAGCACTCGGTTTGTAGATTACGGCCGGCACTGTTCAGTGGTTCGAAGTACTCTCGGTCAGAAAACACTATTGGTCTGTCTAAACTCTTACTGTGTAACTCACTCAACAAAAAGTCCTGAAATAGCCAGATCACTGTGTGTTGCTATTTCTGGAACAGCCGGTAAGTGAACAAAGCTGTTCTGTGACCGCTCTTCATTAACACAACCCTGACTGATTGTTTCCTGTCTGCAAGGTGAGAGGATTCTGGAGTAGAGAATATATGTCATTTGTTTGAATAGAGCGGTCTGCGTTTTACTTAGCACCTACTCTTTAATAAGGCTGGTTATGTACACATTCCCGAGATTCTACTAAAACTACAGTTGAAGTCTGAAGTTGACATACACTTAGATTGGAGTCATTAAAACTCGTTTTTCAACCACTTCACAAATTTCTTGTTAACAAACTATAGTTTTGGCAAGTCGGTTAGGACATGCATGGCACAAGTCATTTTTTCCAACAATTGTTTACAGACAGATTATTTCACTTATAATTCACTGTATCAAAATTCCAGTGGGTCAGAAGTTCACATACACTGTGAAGTTAACTGTGCATTTAAACAGCTTCTGATAGGCTAAATTACATAATTTGAGTCAATTGGAGGTGTACCTGTGGATGTATTTCAAGTCCTACCTTCAAACTCAGTGCCTCTTTGTTTGACATCATGGGAAAATCAAAAGAAATCAGCCAAGACCTCAGAAAAAAATTGTAGACCTCCACATGTCTGGTTCATCCTTGGGAGTAATTTCCAAATGCCTGAAGGTACCACGTTCATCTGTACAAACAATAGTACGCAAGTATAAACACCATGGGAGTGCGCAGCCCTCATACCGCTCAGGAAGGAGATGCGTTCTATCTCCTAGAGATGAATGTACTTTGGTGCGAAAAGTGCAAATCAATCCCAGAACAACAGCAAAGGACCTTGTGAAGATGGTGGAGGAAACAGGTACAAAAGTATCTATATCCACAGTAAAATGAGTTGCTCAGCAAGGAAGAAGCCACTGCTCCAAAACTGCTGTAAAAAAGCCAGACTACGGTTTGCAACAGCACATGGGGACAAAGATCGTACCTTTTGGAGAAATGTCCTCTGGTCTGATGAAACAAAAATAGAACTGTTTGGCCATAATGACCATCGTTATGTTTGAAGGAAAAAGTGGGAGGCTTGCAAGCCAAAGAACACCATCCCAACCGTGAGGCACGGGGGTGGCAGCATCATGTTGTGGGGGTGCTTTGCTGCAGGAGGGACTGGTGCACTTCACAAAATAGATGCTTCAAGAGGCAGAACATTCTGTGGATATATTGAAGCAACATCTCAAGACATCAGTCAGGAAGTTAAAACTTGGTTGCAAATGGGTCTTCCAAATGGACAATGACCACAAGCATGCTTCCAAAGTTGTGGTAAAATGGTTTAAGGACAACAAAGTCAAGGTATTGGAGTTTCCATCTCAATCCTATAGAACATTTGTGGGCAGAATTGAAAAAGTGTGTGCGAGCAAGGAGGCCTACAAACCTGACTCAGTTTAAACCAGCTCTGTCAGGAGGAATGGGCCTAAATTCACCAAACTTATTGTGGGAAGCTTGTGGAAGGCTACTTGAAACGTTTGACCCAAGTTAAACAATTTAAAGGCAATGCTACCAAATACTAATTGAGTGTATGTAAACTTCTGACCCACTGGGAATGTGATGAAAGAAATAAAAGCTGAAATAAATAATTCTCTCTACTATTATTCGGATATTTCACAGTCTTAAAATAAAGTGGTGATCCTAACTGACCCAAGACAGGGAATTTTTACTGGGACTAAATGTCAGGAATTGTGAAAAACCGAGTTTAAATGAATTCTGCTAAGGTGTATGTAAACTTCCGACTTCAACTGTATATGGCTACAGTTTTTGTGTTTTTCAAGGAAAGCGAAGCGAGATTGACACACCATTGGAAGCAGCTGGAGCACTTGAGCAAGTCAATGATTGAAAGATTGAGAGAGTGAGACAAAGGAGGAGGGAAGGAACAAAAGGAAGAGACAAACTGGGAACAAGTCTGTGCTGCTACCCACACTGAGAAAGAAGCTGAGTAGGAGAGAGAAACCAATTTGGACTGCCTGCCAGTGTCTGTACTCTCTCTTCTCAGACTTAGAGAAAGAGGGGCAAGAGGAAAGAGAGTTGATGAGAGGTGGGAGTTGGGGGGAGAGGGCAAGGGAGACTGAGAGAAAAGGGGCGAGGGGACAGGGCCCAGTCTTTTATGAAGCGTGGGGAAAGGAAGGCTGTGTCTGCGGTGGGTCCTGAATAGAGGAACTCCATGTTCTCTTTAATGTGATGTGAATAACTTGACCTAACAGAGGCCCTTGATTGGCATAACGACCAGTTGGGCTGGGGGTGGGGACGATGTGTTTGTGTGGGTATTGGTGTGTGTGGTAGTAATAGTGTGTGTATGTGCGTGTTTGCGTGCGAGTGTGTGCGTGCGTATGTGTGTGTTTGTGAGTGAGTGAGAGTGTTTGCCAGTATACAATAAATTGGGGGGAATGAACTAGCATGAAATGAATGCAGATGGTGGCTGACTGGCTGTAAGAGTTTTGGAGTGGCTGTCCTAGCCCCAATCCCAGACCCAGACCCAGTCCTAAAGGTGCCCAGTCCCAGTCCTAAAGATCCCCAGACCCAGTTCTAAAGGTGCCGAGCCCCAGTCCTAAAGGTCCCCAGACCCAGTCCTAAAGGTCCCCAGTCCCAGTCCTAAAGATCCCCAGGCTCAGTCCCAGTCCTAAAGGTCCCCAGACCCAGTCCTAAAGATCCACAGGCTCAGTCCCAGTCCTAAAGGTCCCCAGACCCAGTCCTAAAGGTGCCCAGTCCCAGTCCTAAAGATCCCCAGCCCCAGTCCTAAAGGTCCCCAGCCCCAGTCTTAAAGGTCCCCAGCCCCAGTCCCAGTCCTAAAGGTCCCCAGACCCAGTCTTAAAGGTCCCCTGCCCCAGTCCCAGTCCTAAAGGTCCCCAGACCCAGCCCCAGCCCCAGTCCTAAAGGTCCCCAGCCCCAGTCTTAAAGGTCCCCAGCCCCAGTCCCAGTCCTAAAGGTCCCCAGACCCAGTCTTAAAGGTCCCCTGCCCAGTCCCAGTCCTAAAGATCCCCAGCCCCAGTCCTAAAGGTCCCCAGCCCCAGTCTTAAAGGTCCCCAGCCCCAGTCCCAGTCCTAAAGGTCCCCAGACCCAGTCTTAAAGGTCCCCTGCCCCAGTCCCAGTCCTAAAGGTCCCCAGACCCAGCCCCTGTCCCAGGCCTAAAGGTCCCCAGCCCCAGTCCCAGTCCTAAAGGTCCCCCAGTCCCAGTCCTAAAAGTCCCCAGCTGCCCTGGTGTTTGGGAAGGAGAGGGGCAGAGGCCCCTGTGCCTGAGGGAAGCCCCATGCATGAAAAGGGGCGGAAAGGGGAGAGAGATATGGGATATGCGTCAACAGCAATTCTCTGCATTATCATTAACAGCAGACTTGTACATTTCCTCAGTGAAAACAATGTACTGAGCAAATGTCATATTGCCTTTTTACCAAATTACCATAAAAATATCACGTATTCACCCTGCACACCCTAATTGACAAACAAACAAACCAAAACAAAGGCAAAGTCTTCTCATGCTTTGTTGATGTCAAAAAGCATTTAACTCAATTTGGAATGAGGGTCTGCTATACAAATTGATGGAAAGTGGTGTTGGGGGAAAAACATACAACATTATAAAATTATTGTACACAAACAACAAGTGAGCAGTTAAAATTGGAAAAAAACACACATTTCGTTCCACAGGGCCGTGGGGTGAGACAGGGATGCAACTTAAGCCCCGCCCTCTTCAACATATATATCAGCTAATTGGCGAGGGCATTAGAACAGTCTGCAGCCACCGGCCTCATCCTATAGTTCTAGAATCTGAAGTCAAATGTCTACTGTTTGCTGATGATCTGGTGCTTCTATCTCCAGCAGCACCTAGATCTTCTGCACAGATTCTGTCAGACCTGGGCTCTGACAGTAAATCTCAGTAAGACAAAAATAATGGTGTTCCAAAAAAGGTCCATTGCCTTAGAGCACACAAAAAACGATACATACCTTGGCCTAAACATCAGCGCCACAGGTAACTTCCGCAAAACTGTAAATGATCTGAGAGACAAGGCAAGAATGTCACGCCCTGATCTGTTTCACCTGTCCTTGTGCTTGTCTCCACCCCAATCCAGGCGTCGCCCATTTTCCCCATTATCCCCTGGGTACTTATATCTGTGCTTTCTGTCTGTCTGTGCCAGTTCACTTTGAAAACCTACCAGCGGTTTTCCCCTTGCTCCTGTCTTGTCTATAGTTCCTGTTTTCTAGTTTTCCCGGTTTTCACCTTTCTGCTTGCCCTGACCCTGAGCCTGCCTGCCATCCTGTACCTTTGCCTCACTACTCTAGATTACCGACCTCTGCCTGACCTGACCCTGAGCCTGCCTGCCATCCTGTACCTTTGCCCCACTACTCTAGATTACCGACCTCTGCCTGACCTGACCCTGAGCCTGCCTGCCGTCCTGTACCTTTGCCCCACTACTCTAGATTACCGACCTCTGCCTGACCTGACCCTGAGCCTGCCTGACGTCCTGTACCTTTGCCTCACTACTCTGGATTACCGACCTCTGCCTGACCTGACCCTGAGCCTGCCTGCCGTCCTGTACCTTTGCCCCACTACTCTAGATTACCGACCTCTGCCTGACCTGACCCTGAGCCTGCCTGACGTCCTGTACCTTTGCCTCACTACTCTGGATTACCGACCTCTGCCTGACCTGACCCTGAGCCTGCCTGCCGTCCTGTACCTTTGCCCCACTACTCTAGATTACCGACCTCTGCCTGACCTGACCCTGAGCCTGCCTGCCATCCTGTACCTTTGCCCCACTACTCTAGATTACCGACCTCTGCCTGACCTGACCCTGAGCCTGCCTGCCGTCCTGTACCTTTGCCCCACTACTCTAGATTACCGACCTCTGCCTGACCTGACCCTGAGCCTGCCTGCCATCCTGTACCTTTGCCTCACTACTTTGGATTACCGACCTCTGCCTGACCTGACCCTGAGCCTGCCTGCCATCCTGTACCTTTGCCTCACTACTTTGGATTACCGACCTCTGCCTGACCTGACCCTTGGCCTGCCTGCCGTCCTGTACCTTTGCCTCACTACTTTGGATTACCGACCTCTGCCTGACTTGACCCTTGGCCTGCCTGCCGTCCTGTACCTTTGCCTCACTACTCTGGATTACCGACCTCTGCCTGACCTGACCCTGGGCATGCCTGGAACTTTTTTAAGTGTAATGTTTACTGATCATTTTTGTTTATTTCATTTTGTTTATAATCTATTTCACTTGCTTATGCAATGTTAACATATGTTTCCCATGCCAATAAAGCCCTTAAATTGAAACTGAGAGAAAGAGAGAGAGGTTAAGCGGAGGCAGGTGTTCCATGGTAAACTTTACACCGTCTTACACCCTCCCTCCCCCATCACCCACCTCAAACCCACAGAGAGGGGGTCATAACACACCTGTGTTGGGTCACACCTGTCAATCTCTAGCTTGTCCTCTCTGTCTCTCTCTCTCGCTCTCTCTCTCTCTCTCTCTCTCTCTCTCTCCTTCTTTCTCTCTCCATCTCTCTCTCTCTCGCTCTCTCGCTCTCTCTCTCTCTCTCCCTCCATCTCTCTCTCTCTCTCTCTCTCTCTCTCTCTCTCTCTCTCTCTGTTTCTCTCTCTGTTTCTCTCTGTCTCTTACTAATCAGACTTTCTCACCTTCCAGGTTTATTCTGGGTGAACTTGTTCTCAACTGGCCTACCAGGTTAAATAAAGGTGAAAATAATAATATATATATATTTTTTTCCTGTGTGTGTTTTCCTCATGGTGTAAGGAACCGCCACCTGCATGGTTGATTTAAAGTGGGTAGTTTCTCAGTGTTGTGTTTAGCAGATGGGAGCTTTTCTCCCTTCCCCTTTTCCTCATCCAGCTGTTCAATTAATTCAGATTGCATGAATGTGAAGAGAAATGGCCACCGTGACTGTCCTGTACACTCCCAAAAGCATAGTTTATGCTCCTTACTAAACTGTACCAAGACCAAGAGAAACCCTACCTTGAGTTATTTGATGATAAAAATGATGGAACTACCCTAAAAATAGCAGATGTTCTGTTGATTGTATCTACCTACAGTACTTCTCCCATCTGAAGGTGGTGAACTGAGCCTTGGAGGAACACTGACAGAAGACGATGTCTATCACAGTCTCTGGCATAGCTGTCAGTCAGTCAGTCAGTCAGTCAGCAATTACCCTGTAGAGTTGCAACAACATTATTGCGATCTCTGTCTCTCAAGCATTTCAGAGGACCTATTTGAAGCACAAACAATTTATTTTCATTTTTTCCTCTCTCTCCTTCTCACATGAATAGTTTACAAAGCTTCTTTTGTGAGGCCTCTCTATCCATCTCTCTCTCTCTCCCTCCATCTCTCTCTCTCTCTCTCTCTCTCTCTCTCTCTCTCTCTCTATCTCTCTCCATCCATCCATCCCTCTCTCTCTCTCTCTCTCTCTCTCTCTCTCTCTCTCTCTCTCTCCCTCTCTCTCTCTCTCTGTCTCTCCCTGTCTCCCTGTCTCCCTGTCTCCCTGTCTGTCTGTCTGTCTCTCTCCCTGTCTCTCTCCCTGTCTCTCTCCCTGTCTCTCTCCCTGTCTCTCTCCCTGTCTCTCTCCCTGTCTGTCTGTCTGTCTGTCTGTCTCTCTGTCTGTCTCTCTCCCTGTCTCTCTCCCTGTCTGTCTGTCTGTCTGTCTGTCTGTCTGTCTGTCTGTCTGTCTGTCTGTCTGTCAGTGTATGCATTGAAGGAATGATGAGCCGCTATGACAAACATGTACATATCTGTTCCTCAGTGAAGCTGGGCTTCCAGTGGGGAGGGTAATGTACAATTCCTCAAAGGTCTTGTTGTTGTGTCCTTAATTAACTTCAACCTGAAACATCCAGCTGTGTTACTGGTCAGTGGTCAGAGGTCAGGAGGACAAATCTAAGACGTGAGGTTCTAAGAAGGAAAGTGTCTGCCTGAAGGAACTCACAGCAAGTGTTACTGTGAGGGGGTCATGGGCACAAATCTAAGGCGTGAGGGTCAAAGGATGAACGTGTCTGCCTGAAGGAACTCCCAGCCAAAGGGCAAAGGCTCAGAATATTATTGTTTCAGTTCTACAGTATTTTCAATGTTGGTCAGGCCAGGATTTTTGAGGACATTCAGGCAGACTTGGTCATTGGTGAGTGAGAGTAAAGAAAACATGCAACACGCACACGTAGGCCTACACTGGACACACATACTAAATCTGGGACATACACACTCAGTCAGTACCGACACATTCAACACCCAGCGTTGTCTGGAACAGCAGTGCCTACATAATCCTCCCCACTCCAGAACAGACGACCACTGATTAAGACAGACCTAAAATAGAAACACCCACTACTCCTGATAACAGTATCTACAGGAAAATACAAGTTTTCTTATTGACTAGAAGAGTTCAACCATAAGTCATCTTGTGGACCCAGACGTGTGTCTGATTATTATACTCTGATTAGTAGGGAATTGCAAGGACTTCACGATACAATATTATCACAATACTTTGGTGCCGATACGCAGTGGCGGATTTAGGTGTAGGTAACATGGGAAGCCTGCCAGGGTGGCATCTTGCCTGGGAAGGTCTCCCACTCAGAAGTACAAGATTGGGAGGGGGCGAGGGTAGGTTGATCTCAGGTCTCCCTACTGGAAGCCCGAGGTAGGGGGAGAGGGGGAATCTATCAAATAGCACATCTCTAACTTTGTACAGTACTAATGCAATTAGTAAGGCAATTAGTTTACACACCGTAGCCAAATACATTTAAACTCAGTTTTTCACAATTCCTAACATTTAATCCCAGTAAAAATTCCCAGTTTTAGGTCAGTTAGGATCACCACTTTATTTTAAGATTGTGAAATGTCCGAATAATAGTAGAGAGATTTATTTCAGCTTTTATTTCTTTCATCACATTCCCAGTGGGTCAGAAGTTTACATACACTCAATTAGTATTTGGTGCGTTGCCTTTAAATTGTTTAATTTGGGTCAAACGTTTCAGGTAGCCTTCCACAAGATTCCCACAATAATTTGGGTGAATTTTGGCCCATTCCACATGACAGAGCTGGTGTAACTGAGTGAGGTTTGTAGGCCTCCTTGCTTGCACAATCTTTTTCAGTTCTGCCCAAATATTTTCTGTAGGGTTGAGGTCAAGGCTTTGTGATGACCACTCCAATACCTTGACTTTGTTGTCCTTAAGCCATTTTGCCACAACTTTGGAAGCATGCTTGGGGTCATTGTCCATTTGGAAGACCTATTTGCGACCAAACTTCCTGACTGATGTCTTGAATTGTTGCTTCAATATATCCAAATAATTTTCTGCCTCATGATGCCATCTATTTTGTGAAGTGCACCAGTCCCTCCTGAAGCAAAGCACCCCCACAACATAATACTGCCACCCCCGTGCTTCACGGTTGGGATGGTGTTCTTCTGCTTGCAAGCCTCCCACTTTTTCCCCCAAATATAACGATGGTCATTATCGCTAAACATTTCTATTTTTCCTTTCATCAGACCAGAGGACATTTCTCCAAAAAGTACGATCTTTGTCCCCATGTGCAGTTGCAAACCGTAGTCTGGCTTTTTTTATGGCAGTTTTGGAGCAGTGGCTTTCTTCCTTGCTGAGCGGCCTTTCAGGTTATGTCGATATAGGACTCGTTTTACTGTGGATATAGATACTTTTGTACCTGTTTCCTCCAGCATCTTCACAAGGTCCTTTGCAGTTGATCTGGGATTGATTTGCACTTTTCGCACCAAAGTACATTAATCTCTAGGAGACAGAACGTGGTCCCATGGTGTTTATACTTGCGTACTATTGTTTGTACAGATGAACATGGTACCTTCAGGCGTTTGGAAATTGCTCCCAAGGATGAACCAGATTAACTTTTTTTTCTTCTGAAGTCTTGGCTGATTTCTTTTGATTTTCCCATGATGTCAAACAAAGAGGCACTGAGTTTGTAGGTAGGCCTTGAAATACATCCACAGGTACACCTCCAATGGATTCAAACAATGTCTATTAGCCTATCAGACAGAAGCTTCTAAAGCCTTGACATAATTTTCTGGAATTTTCCAAGCTTTTTAAAGGCACAGTCAACTTAGTGTATGTAAACTTTGTGTCTGTAAATAATTGTTGGAAAAATGACTTGTGTCATGCACAAAGTAGACGTCCTAACCTACTTGCCAAAAGTATAGTTTGTTAACAAGAAATTGTGGAGTGAAAACGAGTTTTAATGACTCCAACCTAAGTGTATGTAAATCTACGACTTCAACTGTAAGTGTGTTATTCTATTTGTGGATTTGTGTAATTTAGATTTACTTGTGATTTTTGTTAGCAATAGGGTAATAGTGTAATAATTCGATTCTCTTTTCTATTTGTATTTATATACTACAATTTGTTTCTATTTGTCTTTAGTACTTTTTGATATTTACAAGTCTTATTTTTGTATATATTTTTATATGTTATGATTATTTATTTGTGTTGTTCCAAATGTCTGAATAAAAATGACTGTTAGTGCAGAAAGTTGCTTTTGGGGCGTTTGGCTCAGGAAGCAATTCAAGGTAGAACCGCCACTGCCAATACGATATGTATTGCGATTCTCACACAATACAATATTATTACAATACTTTGGTGGAGATGGAGAGCAATCTATGAAGGAAGGTACAGCCAACTAGCTAGCGTAACTGTATAGATTTTTGCCCCCTCACTACTGATTACCCAATATTCCATAGATGTCAAGTCTGACATGAAAAATTAGACCATAAAAGGCGGTTTCATATGATTGGACATTGTGCACACATTCTAACATCCCTTCTCTGCAGCTGCTAATGCCTCTGAAAGGTTAACTGGGGCTGGGACTGGGGCTGGGACTGTGGCTGGGACTGGGACTGAGGCTGGGACTGAGGTTGGGACTGGGGCTGGGACTGAGGCTGGGGCTGAGGCTGGGGCTGAGGCTATGGCTGGGACTGAGGCTATGGCTGGGACTGAGGCTGGGACTGAGGCTGGGACTGGGGCTGGGACTGAGGCTGGGACTGAGGCTGGGACTGGGACTGGGGCTGGGACTGAGGTTGGGACTGGGGCTGGGACTGAGGCTGAGGCTGAGGCTGGGACAGAGGCTGGGACTGAGGCTGGGGCTGGGACTGAGGCTGGGGCTGGAGCTGAGGTTGGGACTGAGGCTGGGGCTGGGGCTGGGGCTGGGGCTGAGGCTGGAGCTGAGGCTGAGGCTGATAGCACGATAAGGATATCGATAATTTTGGGTTTATCGTCCCAGCTCAAGTTATCTTCATTACTCAGGGTTCTGGTATGTGCTAGAAAAACAGCTTTGAGAGTCTAACCAGGGTCAGAGTTCACACCAAGCAGATACTGAGTTATGTCTCTCCCCCTCCCAGGCAATGCTGGATCTGGGAACTGGGATCTGGGGTCTAGGTTCTGTGGTCTAGGATCTGGGAACTGGGAACTGGGATCTGGGTTCTGGGTTCCTAGGTCGAGGATCTGGGGTCTAGGATCTGGGGTCTAGAATCAGGGGTCTAGGATCTGGGATCTGGGACTGGGGTCTGGGGTCTAGGATCTGGGATCTGCGGTCTAGGATCTGGTATCTGGGGTCTAGGATCTGGGGTCTAGGATCTGCGGTCTGGTATCTGGGGTCTAGGATCTGGGGTCTAGGATCTGGGATCTGGGACTGGGTTCTGGAGTCTAGGATCTGGGGTCTAGGATCTGGGGTCTAGGATCTGGGTTCTGGAGTCTGAGGTCTGGGATCTGGGATCTGGTATCTGGGGTCTGGGATCTGGGGTCTAGGATCTGGTATCTGGGGTCTGGGATCTGGGATCTGGGATCTGGGATCTGGGGTCTGGGATCTGGGGTCTAGGATCTGGGATCTGTGGTCTGGGGTCTGGGTAAGCCCCCTGTGTTTGGGTTGGGTCTGAATCTGTCTGCTCCTTCATCCGTTAGTCTGAGTCTCTGACAGACGGACACATTTGTCTGCTGCTTAGAAAACAGAGTCTCCTGAGAAATGAGGTGTTTGTTGCTCTCCTTTCCACTCTGGCATCCACAGGATTCTATCTTCCTTCTAGGAATACCAATTGGTTTGGTGGTGTGTGTTTGATTACTCCTATAGTCTCCCAGGGTCGGTAGGTCAGCAATGTAGGGTGTGAAATAATATTAAGCATGAACCAGGATTACGAGTCCTCCAGGAGTGAGAGAGCGATAGGAGAGAACGTTGGTCTGGAGGTCAGCTTCACTAAATGACTTTTCCATGACTATAGGTATCTGAGCCACTCTGAGCCCAAGGATATCCTCTGTTTATGCTCAAGCAAAGACTTGCAGATTAGGAGGCCTGGCATTCGCCTGATTAAAATGACCTTCTTGTGTAAACTAAGCCTGCGAGGCTGAGAGGTTGAGGGCGGGGTAAAGCACAGAGGGAGCTTTCGGCTCGCTGCTCTCTGTGTAAGTCCCGCCTGTCTAATTAACCAGGTACCTCCCGCAGCGCTCACACACACACACACACACACACACACACACACACACAGCCTTTCTATTGGCGTTCCATACTGCACTAAGGTCATAGAGCAGCGGGAGGGCAGCAGCAAAGCTCCATGGGAGAATCAGATGTGCTAATAAAGCACTGATTTCCACCAGGCATCAAGGTCAGCAGAGAACACCACACTGAACTGCTTTTGGGAACATCTACGTGTTTGTGTAGGTGTAATGTGTGCGTGTGTTTGTGTAGGTGTAACTGTGTTTGTGTAGGTGTAACTGTGTGTGTGTTTGTGTAGGTGTAACTGTGTGTGTGTTTGTGTAGGTGTAACTGTGTGTGTGTTTGTGTAACTGTGTGTGTGTAAGTGTAGGTGTAACTGTGTGTGTTTGTGTAGGTGTAACTGTGTGTGTGTTTGTGTAGGTGTAACTGTGTGTGTGTAAGTGTAGGTGTAACTGTGTTTGTGTAGGTGTAGGTGTAACTGTTTGTGTAGGTGTAGGTGTAACTGTGTTTGTGTAGGTGTAGGTGTAACTGTTTGTGTAGGTGTAGGTGTAACTGTGTTTGTATGTGCGTGTATGCGTGTGCGTGTGTGTGTGTGTGTGTGTGTGTGTGTGTGTGTGTGTGTGTGTGTGTGACCGGCCAGGTGGGGGGAGATTAGTGTCAGAGACAGATTCCAAGGGCACTGTGCTGCACTCATTTGTTTGGGATATGAAGTTTTCTATCCATCATCTCCCCCTCCTTCCACAGTCCTCCCAGTTCTCGAACTGAACTGTCCTTTGTTTTGTCCTCTCTCTCTCTCTCTCTCTCTCTCTCTCTCTCTCTCTCTCCAGATGGAACATGTGCTTTTCATGCAGTTCAGCTTGGATCTGTGTATAAGTCATTCCTGACATCTGTCCTGAGGTTATATTACCCCACTCTGGGAGAGCTCTTACATGGGGTTCCCTGGGTTCTCCCACACTAAATCCTACCAGACCACGCCTGCCTGCTTTCCTGACCAAGAATATTACATTGTGAGGCCGATTTAGGGCATTGTAGTACAATACTACTGTATTGCTTACTGAATATTCCCTGGTTACCTCAGCAAGATTCTGTTCACATTTGTAGAGGCTAGTGACTACCTCTCCCTAGGTGTTTAGAGATTGTGTTGAGAAGCCTGGCTCCACCAGGTGACCGGTATGATAAGAGCCCTTGCACCAGCCATGTGATCTCCTGGTTAGGCAGCTCTTTTTAATTTGGAATTAGCTTGCTCTCTCTCTTTACCTCTCTTTCCATACACACTGGCACACTTGCAATACTGCTACACTCTACTGCTACACTCTACTGCTACACTCCACCGCTACACTCTACCGCTACACTCCGCTGCTACACTTTACTGCTACACTCTACTACTACACTCTACTGCTACACCGGGCTGCTACACTCTACCGCTGATACACTCTGCTGCGAAGCACTCTGCCGCGAGACTCTGCCACTACACTCTGCTGCTACACTCTGCTGCTACACTCTACTACTACACTCTACTGCTACACTTTAGCAGGGGTGGGCAACTCCAGTCCTCAGATGTCTGATTGGTGTCACACTTTTTCCCCATCCCCAGCAAACACAGCTGATGAATCAAATTGCATTCTAAACTGAAGATCATGATTAGGTGATTATTGGAGTCAGGTGTGTTAGCTGGGGCTGAGGCAAAACTGTGACACTAATCAGGCCTTCGAGGATTGGAATTGCCCACCCCTGCTACAAACACCTACTCTGCTTTACTCACTCACACACCTTTTCCTCCACGTCTGTGGGCCACCCTTTCCCTCTGTGCTGTAGTCTCCCCCTGTGCTGTAATCTCCCTTCTGTGCTGTAATCTCCCTTCTGTGCTGTAGTCTCCCTCTGTGCTGTAGTCTCTCCCTGTGCTGTAGTCTCCTTCTGTACTGTAGTCTCTCCCTGTGCTGTAGTCTCCCTTCTGTGCTGTAGTCTCTCTTCTGTGCTGTAGTCTCTCCCTGTGCTGTAATCTCCTTCTGTACTGTAGTCTCTCCCTGTGATGTAGTCTCCCTTCTGTGCTGTAGTCTCCCTCTGTGCTGTAGTCTCCCTCTGTGCTGTAGTTTCCCCTGTACTGTAGTCTCCCCCTGTGCTGTAATCTCCCTTCTGTGCTGTGGTCTCCCTCTGTGCTGTAGTCTCCCCCTGTACTGTAGTCTCTCCCTGTGCTGTAGTCTCCTTCTGTACTGTAGTCTCTCCCTGTGCTGTAGTCTCTCCCTGTGCTGTAGTCTCCCTTCTGTGCTGTAGTCTCTCCCTGTGCTGTAGTCTCCCTGTCACGGTTGTTGAAGGATGAGGACCAAGGTGCAGCGTGGTGAGTGTACATTTTACCTTATTTACGACAAAAAACAATAAACCAT